>NW_007259294.1:978032-1036231 GCF_000164805.1 Carlito syrichta
GGTTGAGGCTGCGGTGGCCGGGAGCGGCCACTACACTCCAGTCTGGGCAACAGAGTGAGATTCCAACTTAAAAAAAAAAAGACCCTCTTACTTTCCTTCTTTTCATAGACATGGGTGCAGGGAATATTTCACATATTTCCTAACCATAAGAAAAAGAACCCAACTGAAGTGAATAATGGCAACTGTTCCACTATTGGCCTCAGCGCTGGTGACAGCTGAGATGGGTGGGGTCTGCAGCAAACTGGAAACCCACTACTCATAATCAGCATATTGTTGCCTCATAGGACAGCAGACTCAGTGCTGCCAGAGTATCTCATTTTTGCAGAGAAGCTGGAAATCTGAATTTTTAATGTAAAATCTGCTGATTTTAAGATGCTGGCAGCCAACTCAAAATGTTTTAGAGGAAACCATGGGCAAAAAAAAAAAAACACAAAAAAAAACCCAACTAAAAAACAACAACAACAAAAAGGAACCCACAGTTCTGCATCTAATTTTGCCTGCCGGCCATCAGTGTGCAACCCCTAATTATAACTGTTGGATCTCTGCATAAGCAGTCATTTGAAGAGGGGGCCCTGGGGTTCCCTACTTCTAAAGAATTAAATACCACTCCCCTAGACTAAAGTATCAGTCAGCACGTCCACCCCATACCACTCATCTTTTTTTTTTTTTTTAGATTGGAAAAGACAGTTTATTTGGAAAGTAAATTAGAGAGAGGGGGGAAAAAAGAGATTTGCCTCCTCAAAGTAGGGGAGGGGGCCAAACCCAGGAAACATGGCGACGGCCATATCTCCAAGAGCACATGGCCACACCATAGTTTAGCAAGGCAATGACACTACTCATCTTTTTAGCTGGGACCTCTCCTTATACTAGGGGGTACAGCTGGATGCCAGCTTCTGGAGGGATCTGTGCATACTTCCCGTGGGCTGCAAATGTGTGGCCAGCCCCCACTAGCCCCTGTTGTACTCCCTCAGCCTGGGCCAACCTCCCTTGGAAAAGGAAGCACAAGACAAGGCTTCTGGGGGCAGAAGGGGTCCTGGAAAGTCTGTCTTGCTCAGTCTCTGGAAACAGTGGTACTCCAGCAGCTGAGAAGGTTCAGAAGGGCAGGGTGTGTGAGGAGACTCTAACAAGCTAAGGAATGAGGCATGCACCACCAGCAGAAAGTGGTCAGAGCAGTACTACACAGAGAGCAGACTGATAGAAGAGCAGGAATTCCAGAACTGAGGAGAAGGTGAGCCAGGCACAGCAGCCTGGGGGAGGACAGACACACCACGGGTCTGAAGATAAGATGACACAGTTGTCATGGTGAGCAGAGAGATACCCATGAGTAGCAAGACCAACCAGCTGGAAGCCAGCACCCTGGGGACATAGGGCCTGGTGGGAAGGAGAGATGGTTATTAGCCTCATGGGAGGTACAAGGAACCCAAACCTGCAGGGTTCAGGAGCATAGAAATGTGTGCTCTGGGGCCGCATTTCATACCAGACCAGGGCAATATAGATTTACAGGTGTCCTTCTCACTCTGCCCATGGGAGCCATCATGACAGACCTCAGGCCTTGGAAACAGGGGCTGCTATCTCCCTATCCCCAGGCCTCCCACTTCCCAACTGGCGTATTTACCCCGTCTGTGTTGCACCATGCATCAGCTTCCCAAAAATGACATTGTTTCCTAATTCTCCCCCACTGAAAACCTGTCATTCCCTTTCTAGACTGGCTAGATTTTCCTCGGAAAGGCAATCTACAACCACCTTCAAGAGAGAGTCCAGGGCCATTTGGCCACCACTTGAAGACATCAGTTTTCAAACTATTTTCTGAAAGTCTGACTCACAATAAAAAACACATTTACTTCAAACCCAAAGCAAAAGTTTCACTTAACAACATTCACCCTTGATATTTTCCCATTCTGTTTTTTGTGCTAGTTGACAATGATTACACGCACTGAACAGTTCAGAACTCATAGTTCAAGAAACCCTGCTTTACCTGGTCCCTAGCTTCTTTTTAAGAATCCTCTCCTTTACCTCCATCTCATTCAAAAATCCCTATAAAGGATTCCTTCATGATACTTTTCTTGACGCTCCCCCACATGCCCCCACGTAGCAGTGAATTCTCCCAATTCTGAATCTCCCAGCCCCTGCAGACTGTGCACCTCCCACAGGGCACTCAGATTATAATCCCACAAATTTTCTCTTTTCCATAACAGGGTTCAAGTCTTTGGAACCAACGTATTTAAAATACTTGTCGAATATTTGCTTTTATAGGAGAGGAGGCCTGAATGAGATATTCTGATGACAATAACATTGTACAGCATTTCATACCAGACCAGGAAACCCAATCTTCAGAAAACTCCTCTGGTTTGTCATCGTCCTCTGATGCCAGCACCACCCACTCCCAGGTACAGGAGAACAGAGCTGTGGCCTGACATTATGGGATGCATATGGTTTCCAATCCACTCTGCCCTCAGACATGTGAGGCTGCCATCGTGGTCCTCAAGAGTTCACAATGACCGTGATGCTGACTCACCAAAATTCTAGGGGAAGATATTTAGCATACCCCAAGTTCAAACTGAGCCTCAGAAAAGTTGACAAAGTTGTCACACAGGTGTAACATGGCTGAAACCAAACAGGTCCAAGTTTTCTACATGTGACCATCTATGCTCTTTCCAGAGTCTACCCGAATCCCATTACCTGATCCTGTGTTCATTACATGCCCCCAGTTTGCGACACCAGAAAGGAACATCCTGTGCATGCTGCCCTCTTTGCCCTCCTTTAACTAATGTGCGTGCCCACACACTGCCCTCCCAAGACAGAAGGTACACAGATGTGACATCTTCTGAATCAGAAGACAGTATGGACTTGGTTTCCCGCCTCCATTTTCTTTCAAGCAGCTGTGTGACGTTTGGCAGAGCATGTCACCTCTCTGGGCTTGTCTCTCATCCAGAGCCTGAGGGAGCTGTGCCTACTTATTTCCAAAGGCCTTTCCAGGCTTCTCCTCAGGACTCTATTTGGTCACTACCAAACCTGGCCACACTGGGGAATTAAGAAAAGACAAAATCAAGAAGGGAAAGATCAAAGACAGGAAACTGAGATAAGCCCAGGGAAATCAAGAAAAACTTTCTAACCGAGTTCATCTCAGATACCTCCCCTGCCCAAGTGGCTTTCCCTTCTTTCCAGAGTCATGGGTCACAATGCAACCCAGACTCATTGGAGGATTGAGAGAGAGAGAAATACTGGGAATAGAAGAATCTCCCCAAACCCCTCCAAAGTCAAACCCTAGCCCAGCATGAGGCCACCCAAAAAAGGCTTTTCCTCCCACAGGAGTAGTGGCCATCTCACACTCAGCCTGCTCCAATTAGCTTCAAGCATCTGTACCGAAATAACCAGCAGAGCCCTGGTCACAACTCACCTCAGCCCTGTGGTCTGTCCTCATGCAAATATGACACGCTGGTCATTTTCTGTCACCATCTCCACATCCGCTGCTTCCCCGTGGCATCGGCTAATTCACTGTGCAAAGCAGCATTTATATATAGAAAGTTGCAGCCACGCAGGTTAGCATTAAAATAGAGACTTGACGTTGCTGTGGCAACCAAACAAATGATATTCAAAACGTAAGAGAAGTATTCTGCAATAGAGAAAGCATGTCCACAGCCTTCCAGGGCAGCTGGGCCCCTCTCCCCTGAGGGTGGGTGGGATGACCTCCGGAGCAGTGACTGGTCTTGATGAACCTACTCCTCCCCATTAAGTCACCCGCTCTGCTTTCAGCTGTAGCCATCATCCCTGGCACATGCTCCTTCCTGCCTGGAGTGGACCCAAGGGCAAGACACTGAGGGAGTGCGAGGATCATAACCAGGTAGAGCAATTTGCAAAAGCTCCACTCCTTAAGCACCAAGGGAAAGCAGCCTGTGGCTCTGGTGCTGCTAGTAAGAATTCTTCTGGAAACAAAGGTGGCCTTCTGCCTGCCGTAGCAGAGAGTCAACTAGTTAGCTGAGTGACATCTAGCAGGCTACGTTCCCTTCTGAGCTTCAAATTTAAAACAAGCAGGAGTGGGGGTGGGGCACCCTAGCAGCAGCCTAGGGTCTTCTACCTCTGATTCTAGCATGTGTGTCTCTTCTTTATTGCCACCTCCTTTTTCTTTCTTTCTTTTTTTTTAATTTTATTTTTTAAATAGAGATTGAGTCTTGCTGCTCAGGATAGTCTCAAACGCCTGGCCTCAAGCAGTCGTCCCACCTCAGTCTCCCAACGTGCTGGGATTACAGGTGTGAGCCAATATGCCTGGCCTCCGTCTTCTTTTCCTACATTCCTCTTGGATATTGCTGACGTCCCAGTGCCACACAGAAGCTACTGATTCCTAGATCTGACACATGGGATGATTTTCATTCAGTACGGCCACCTCCCAGAAAGCCCACAGCCCCCAAGTCAGAAGGTCTGGATTCTAATCTTCAAGGAGCCATTAAGGGACTGGGGGTCTTGGACAAATCTCAGACCTTTCTGGGACTTATTCATAGATTTTAAAATCAAGTGTGATCTAGAATGGCTTAAATTAAAAAGGTTGACAATACCAAGTGCTGACATGATGCAGAGCAACCAGAGCTCCCCCAAACATTGCTAGTGGGAATAAAAAACAGTGTACAGCCACTCTGGAGAGCAGTGTGGCAGTTTCCTATAACATTAAACATATGCTCAACATATGACCCAGCAATCCCACATGCACTCCATGTTTCTGAAGCAGGGGTGATTTTGTCTCCCAGGGGACAGTTGGCAATCTTTGCACACATTTACCAATTGTCACAATGGAGGTGGAAGAGGCTAGGTGGGAACCATTAGCTCCTGATGGAGCCACCTGTTGTTTCTACAAAGACACCTGGAACCAAGAGTACCTGTCACCTAAGCTGAGGACTAAAGAGGGGCCTTGGCTGGGCAAATCCACTGCAGGCTCTGCAGACTCTCTCCTGTCTGACCTGGTCCAAGCTCCTGGGCCAGGAGCAAAACCAACGCTTCCCTCTCTCTCCTCCTGGAGCAGTTCTTGAATCAAATATGAACCTCACAGTTGCCCCACTGAACCCTGGAAGAATACAACTTCCTACTTACCCCAGAATAACAACTTCAAAGCCACTTTGCATGGTTGCTGGCTCTGAAGCCACACAGAGATGACGGATTACAAGGAAGAAATCAGAACCATATGGATTTCATATTCAACAAAATAAACAGAATTACAGCATCAGGGCTGGGCCCAAGAAGCCAGGGGGCTGTGTGCTTGGCCCAGAGCCCAGGCTTGGTGGCCCCCAGCACTAGCTGGGCTCTCTCAGCCTCTCCTCTCCACCCATGACTCCCACAAACAGCACCGGGGTGCCCAGCCTGCTGTCAGCCCCTCCTTCCCAAGGTCTCGGCATGCAATCCTGCTTCGGCTGACATTTTAGTGTTTTATTGAGTTTTTTATATCCTCTTTTATGGTACAGTTGAAGATAGTTCAGCTTCTTTCCTAGTTTCATTCAAAGATGCACAAGCACTGGCAGGAAGACTGTAGCATTAATAACAGTGTCACAGCTTCAGGAACCTCGAGGGAGCCACCCTCCCTGGCAGCTGTGGGCAGGGAAGCTGTGGCACCCACACTCCTTCAGGCCACTGGCTCCTTTCTCCTGAAGCATACGGTGCTGGGTGTTCCCACTCCCAGCCTCATTCTCATCCCAGAACAAAGGAACTCTTTCCTCTCCCAGTTTCTAGGGAAACAATATGGTACGCCACATGTAGCCCATGTTTCTGAACCAGGGGCAATTTTGCCTCTGAGGGGACATTTGACAGTATGTAGAGACACTTCCTGGCCAAGGATGCTGTTAAAGCTTCTACAATGCACAGGACCACCTGCTCACAGCAAAGAATCATCCCGCCCAAAATGTCAAAAGTGTCAAGGCTGAGAAACCCTGGTACGGACACACCAACCAGGCTTCAGTTGGCTCCCAGCATCCCTGACTCAAGTCCATTTCCACAGAGAGGTCAATCTTGGGACTTTAAGAGATCGCAGAGAAGCTTGGACCCACAGGAAGGAAGAATGTCTACCATTCTGGCATTTTAAAGTAGATTCTACAATAGATCACGATATCATTTGACCCTTCACCGATTCCCTATTGATATATAGAAAAGACAAACAGACTTTAAAAACACAAAAAATGCACCTTGCCTATAGAGGCCACACAAACACAGTGGGTGTGGAAAATTTATATCTCTTGATGTAAATAACTTCAAATAACAGCTAATACTGCTTTGCTGGTGAGTTGCTTTTTGGTCTCAAAAAACCCTGAACCAGCAAGTCAGAGCTGCTCACATCCCTATTCTCTCTCTTCCCTTTCTTCTCTCCTCCAGTAGTGCTGAGTCACCATTCACTGATGTTAATTCCTAATGACCCCATAGATCTGTCCTCTCTCAAATGCCCTTTTGCCCCCAGGATCCTGTGGGTAACTGGGGGAGTCCTGCACAATGTGGGTGAGACTGTCTGTGGGACAGCCCAGAGAAGAGCAGAGGTTCTCAGGGTGTCCTGTCCACCCTGTGCAGACATCAGGGGGCACAAAGAAAGAACGGACCCCTCCAGGAAAGGCAACCCTTGTCTCTACTCTGTGCTGGCTGGGTTTCTCAGAGTGGGTCAAGAAAGGGCAGCACAGTGACTTTGTGCTGGTTTCATGGGGTTTCCCCTAAAGGAACAGATAAGCAGAGCCTGCTAATGTCACTTCTTTGTCATTCTTACAAAAGGAGTCCCTGCTCCCTCCCACCTTCATCAAAATCATGGGCAGCAGCATGGTGACACCGAGCATGCATGCGTGCGTTTGTGTATGTACACATGCACGTGCATGTTTGCGCACATGTCCCCATGTACATCCCAGGAAGGCCCTGCCATCCTGCTCTCTCTGCTGTGCACAGTAAAGTACTTATTTAACTTCTCATTTACAATGATCCACCATGATCTGTGAAAGCCGCCATCCCTGCTCCAAAGCATGCAAGCAATGGCTCCAGGGAAGCCCTGACAGATCATCTAGGCTCTATGATTGTGCCCATCTTACAGAGGATGAAACCAAGGTTCTGACAGTTCAGAAGCTTGACCCAGGGGAGTGCATGCCCTCAACAGCACCGAGATCGCAGCTGGGTGGTCCTGAGGCTCTGTTGGGGTGAGGGTCTTGTGTCCAAGGTCACACTGCTAACAAGGGCTGGACCCTGCGTGTGTGGCTCTGGCTGTCCTGGGGTATCACCTCTACTCAGACCTCTTCTCCATGGCAGCTTCCTGACCACCATCCAGTACAGCTCAGCAGCCGGCCACCCTCCCTGGCCAAATGCCTCCTTCAGGACACCCGGGACCAGGGATCCCACTAGCAAGGGGCGGTGAAGGGGTAGAGGAAGCACTTTTTTTTTTCCATCCAGCCACAGCAGTTTCTTTGTTGCCTCAATGCCCCTAGTGAGTCACCTCCCCACAAAAACCGTTGCCAAAGAGAGCCCCACTGTAGCACGAGGGCTCGTCCCCACTTCCTTTTTCCATTTCCCAACACAGCTTTCACCAAATCAAACATTACTCATGTACATGCCAATAGGAGTTCAGAGATATTCTGGCTGTGTGATTTTTTTCAGATCTAAGAGTCCAGCAGTGGCAGCTGCTGCAGCCTCTTGGCTGTGCCCCTCAATCCCCTACCTTCTGGGACCTCTCGATCAGCTTCTTCATCTCCTGGGCTCCCTGGCCTGTGAGGGCTGTGAGTCTGGTTTTCACACTAGGGAATCCTGTGCCAAAGGCAGGGGCAGAGGGAAAGTCACACAGCACGATCTGGCATTGCTCTGAGAGTTCTGTAGCCTAGAAACCACAGTGGGCTCCAAGGCATCATATTGGTTTCTGGAATCACCAGGCCAGAAGCGACCTGTAGCATCTATATGCTATGTGTGCCCATACAGCAGCCATGCAGACCTCTGCTTCTGAAGACAGCACCCTGGTTTTCCTTTGCAGAAACTCCTTTCCCTATCCTTAGCCCTCATGCTTTGTGGGGAGCAAGTGGCTCCAGTCTGGCCAATTGGCACGTCCCATTTCCCTAGCCACAGTACTAGTTCAGGGATGGGCATAGGGCTTAACTCTGTCATCTGTGGATGAATTCTTGAAAAGTCCTTTTGGAGTTACTGGGGAAAAGAAGTATTACTAAGGTTGTGAGACTGAAGCTGCTGATGTACCCTACAGGAAAGCTCACTGAGAATGGAGCCAATGCAGAAGGGGCTACTGAGGAAGAGAAGAAAGCAGGGACAAAGAGACATCAGACTGTGCTGACATTGTTAAAAACCACTTGATCAAACCATGCCTGAAGCTGAAATTCCTGGGACTGTTTCAGTTTATGTTTGGTTGAGTTTGTACATCTCACCAACCCATAAACTTCTTTTTAGTGTGAAGCCAATTTGAGTGGGATTTCTATAAAATGAAATAGAAAAGATTCCTGGCTAATATTCCCCTGATAAAGGCCAAGGTATTATTCCAACAGCAAAACTCAAAGCTTAAAGAACATAAAATGGGGAATTTAGAGATTCCGTTCCTTTCTTCAGGCTAAACTTGTAGGCAAGTGCCTCTTCCAAAGATACCTACATTTCTAAATACCTTCCTTTGGCTTCTATTACAAACTACCACAAACTTGGTGGCTGAAAGCAACAGAAATGTATTATCTCACAATTCTGGATGCCAGAGGTCCAAAATCAGTATCACTGATCTGAAATCAAGGTAATGACAGAGCCACGTTCCCTCCAGAGATTCGAGGGGAGAATTCAATCCTTGCCTCCCCCTGCTCCTGGGTCACTCCAGTCTCTGCCTCCATGATCATACTTCTCTTTTACCTAAAGTCAAATCTTCCTAATCTTCTCTCTTTCAAAGATATTTGTGATTGCATTTAGAGCTTTGCCTAGATAATCCAGAACAACCCTCTCATCTAAAGATTTATAACTTAATTTTACCTGTAAAGACCCAAATAAAATAACATTCCCAGGTTCTGGGGGTTAGGACATAGACTTATCTTTGAGAACCATCATCAGGCCAAGTCAGACCAATATCTGGAAGTAGATGAGACAGAGACACACTGCTGTTAACACCTCTGATGCCTCTCAAGGTCCTCCCGGCTGGGACCACTGGGGCCAACCATGTGAGTCCCAAAGAAATGGCCAGAGTATTGGTACTGGGCTCAGAGTGGAAGATGTACAAGAGCACCGAGTGCCAGGAAGACTGAGCAAGGCTGGGAGTTGCAGAGGAAGTCTGTCCAGAGAGACATCGGGAGGAGCTTGGAGTTAGGGGAAGTATGCTTGTGGAAAATGTAGCTTGACCTTGGAGTGAGATGAGGTGAATTAGAGTACACTTCTCTCCACACCCCAACTTCCCCAGTGACCAGATTGCTATGGGATGGGGGTGGGGTAGGGTAAGGAGGCACCATCTGTACTGGAAGCAGGAAAGAGGGGAAAGCAGGGATTGACAGACAGCAAGAGTGTGTGATAAGGAGCAGGACCAGCTGAGCTTGTTTCTGATAACTTAACTGATTCTTACCTGTGCCTGTTGTAGAAGAGAGCTCTGGCCTCCCCAGGGTAGTCCATGCAGGACAGTAGTGAGAAGGAAAGGGAAGGACCACCTTTCCGGGATGACCCCCTTGAAAGAACAGAAATTTGCCAATACAGGGGTACTCAGCAGAGGTGGCATGGGCAGGGCAGTCGGCTGGAGGAATAGTCACATCAGCCCACTCCAGCCCATCTCATTGTCATGTTGCATAACACTTAAAGGTGCAGAAAGCAGAGGCTGATCGTGCCTAAAAGGGTCAGCGTGAACCTGGGTCTAAGCTGGGTGTCTGCCCCTGTCACTCCCAGAGGGGACTCTTGTAGCTGGGAGCAAGATGCTCAGCTCTGACCACAACTCAAGGGCCAGGTGTGCCAAAGGAAAGGACTTTGTCAGGACATGCACACCACACAGACCAGAAATGGCTTCCAGGGATCAAAAGTGGATTTCCAGGCATCCATGGGGTCTGCAGCCTGGATCAGAAGCAAGGCACCAAACGGGCGTTTCCCAAAGTGCAGAGCTTCCCATAACACTTGCAGCACCCAAATGGACCCTTCAGGTGGTGTGCACATGCTAAGGTTAGCTTTTAAAATAGTTACCTATTTATTCCAAGGCCTATTAGTGGCAAAAACTAGATAAAACAAAAATATATATATAACTAGCCCATATAGCCTGCAATGTCACTATCTTTCTGCAAGACATCATCATGACCATAATCTGCTTGGACTGGCTCCTGTGATCAATAAATTTTGGAGTTAGAGAATACTTCTAGGCCACCAAGTTCTCATGGTACAGTGGTGAAGAAGATGGACTTGGGAGCCAGACTGCTTGGGTTCAAATCCACACTCTGCCTAGACAAATTGTTTGATCTCTATGGACAATCTATGGAATCAGTGATACCAGTGAAAATGAAAATAATAATAATATTATTATTATTAACGCCTTACACAAGAATTAAATGAGTTTAAACACATAAGGCATTTAAAATTGGCTTGTCTTTGCTAACACCACAGGCAAGCATGAGGTTCTTCTTCCAACTCCTTAGTTCTACCATCCTGATGAAATGTATGCAATCTGGATGGGTTCAAGCCTCCTGCCCATGTCAGCTGAGTCTCCTCTGCCTCCCATTTTTTTTTCAACTCCCTTCACTCCTCAGACAAGCACCCTGCTTCTGTGAGCTTACCTCAGTCCTACCCCCTCCACCTCCACACAGACAAGCACCCTGCTTCTGTGAGCTTACCTCAGTCCTACCCCCTCCACCTCCTCTGGCTGGTGAGGAGTAAAACAGGAAGGCCAATGGGACCAGTTCCTCCCTGGCGATCCATATAGAACAAGCAAGCCACCACACCACCAGCCTTAAGCAGGAATGTCTGTGAACACCTCAACTGTCACGCCTGTGCCATGACAGTTCTTTGAAAATATGGAAGGAAGGAAGGAAGGAAGGAAGGAAGGAAGGAAGGAAGGAAGGAAGGAAGGAAGGAAGGAAGGAAGAAGGGAGGGAGGGAGGGAGGCATTACAGCCCACTCTGCTACCCTGCCCCACCCTGACTCTGGGTAGGTATGATTCGAGTCATAAATTATCTCCTGAAAATCTGAACAGAAACTCGAATTAGTAGAAATAGATTCCATAACTGAGTCAGATCCCTCAGAGGGAAGTTGGTATCAACATCCCTTAATCTTGACACCAGCCACTGAGGTTTGGTCACTGTTACATTCCACAAAAAACAAGGGTGTGGGGTCTCTACCTTGGTCACTTTTGCAGAGAAAATAATTTAAGGCTGTGTTCTGTCCTTCGGAAATTTAACGCGAGGCACAGTTGAGACTTAAACCACACATAAAAACACCCCAATACTTCCTCTCAAGCCTTTTAAGCTGCTTAGTGATGCAGTGATGTCATACCAGCACCCCAAAGAGGTGCAGGCTCCCCATATGATCTTCCCAGAAGCAGCATCAACCCTATCATGCCATTGCCCTCAGTTTGACTCTAGGAAACCTGCTCAATGAAGACTGAGATGGGCTATGTTAGGAGTCCCTAAGACCACCCCAGGGCTGATGCTTCTCTAGGAGGACTTAGGACTCAGCATGTATTCATACTCCTGGTTAAGACTTATAATAGCAAAAGAATACAAAGCAAAATCAGTGAAGGGATAGAAAGCCTGGGGTGAGGTCCTGAGGAAGCCAGGGGCACATTCCAAGGTCCTCTCCCAGTAGAGTCACATAAGATATCCTTAATTCCTCCAGCCATGATCTGTGATAGCATGTGTAAAATGCTGTCTACCAGGGAAGCTCATTAGAGACTCAGTGACCAGGGGTTTTATTAAGGGCTGGTCACATAGGTACCTCCCGCCTAGTATATATCCAAACTGCAGACTCCCAGAAGAAAAGTGAGTGTCAGCATAAACCATATTGTTTATACGGATAGTTTAGAGAAGAGCCACCCTTATCATTCAGGGAACAGTGGGAATTCTTCCTAAATTCAAGTTTCCAGACACCAGCTAATGGCCAACCGCAAGCCAGCCTTTCTAAGGAGAGCCACCCCGGGCCTGCTATACTGATGCTTTCTGCACACTGGCTGTAGAATGTTCATATGAAGGGAGCTCCCCTGTTGCCAGGCTCACCCAGTGGCAGAACCCTGCTACCAAATCCTAGACAGGTGACAAACCTCTAAGATACTAGTGTGGACAAAGAGTTTATAGCATCCTGTGCCACACTGGTTGGTACTCTAAAGGAATACTGGCCTTTGAGTTCAATATTTCATGTCAATGAATACTTCACATAACAACCACCACCACTATGACTCTGGGTCAGGCATTGGGCCAACCTGTGACAGGCATGAGCTCATTTAATATTAATATTTTATAATAGAGTCATCTATGCCTTAGAGACATGAAACAACTTGCCCAAGGTCACACTGTTAATGTGTTTGAACTCTGGTCCATTTGACCCTGCAGCCAGAGAAACTTTGAACCCTCACACCCAGAAACTCCTGGGAGCCTATTCTGCACTGCCCACTATTAAAATTTCCAGTATCATCTCATACTTCATTTTCTCTTGTTTACTAATATTTTTAGTTGATTCAGTTTCCTCCTTTAAAAAATGTGCTGAACAGAAAATTTATATTAGTCTGAAAGGAAAATGAGTAACATTTGCCAGAAATCTATAGTAACTGTAAATATAACCACAACAAACACCAAGCAATGTTATTCAGTCCTAGTTGGATACTGCTACCTGCTGAGCCCTGCTCTCACTTTGCACCACCCAGAACTTTTTCCTTAACATAATCAGAAACAGAGAGAGAGAGGACTACAAAAGGAACACCCTTCTCTTTACATGACTCCCTGGTACTGAAAGTCTTGCCCATAGGCCATCTAAATCCATCTTGGCATAGCACCTTGGGAAATGCTACACCATATCATAGGCACTAATGACCTCCCCTGACTGGCCTGCCAGTCCCAACAGGAATCCCCGCTTCCTGTGTACCCCACTCCTCCATCCCCAGTCCCGAGATTTGCTCGAGCTCCTTCCTCTCCCACTCACTCTCACTCGTTCTCCAGCTCTTGTGGCCACTAAACCCTGGGGATCATCCCATCACCATCCTGGATCAGCTGCCCCAACCTCCCAGCCCAGCTCCCTGCTCTCCCTTCATCCCTACTTTCTGCTTCCATGGATTCTACTCAGCCTACCAGGCCACTGGCCTGGTCTTGCAGAGAGAAAACACCAGCAAAGATGCCATCATGCCTCCAGCCCTGTTCTAAAATCAAGAGGTGGCCAAGGAGAAAGGAGTAGAGGCAGAATGGGAGACCACAATGTAGGGCAGAGGAAGAGCATACAAAAGGCAGAAGTCAGAAACGTACCAGTTTTCTAGAAACCAGGGACTACATTCGAATTCCCGTTGCCCTCTTCCTATCCAGCTCCCACACAATCCTCTGGCCTGACTTCAGGAACATCTGCTTGGCACAACCATGAACTCTAAGGAGTCACCTGACTGGGTCAGAGGGTCCCACACAGAAGTCATCCAGTGGGGTGTTCCCAGCCAGCGGAACCCCAAAGAACTCTAAGCAGAGAAAGCCAGTGTCGTTACTGAGAGCTTGGGCTTATGAGGAAAATGGTCCTACATTTGAATCCTGGATTGACCATCCCCTTGGCTCAGTGACTTTCTACATCTGAGAAATAGGACCAAGAATATTACATACCACATAGAGCTGCTGTGGGATAATGCAAATCAACCAGGATCTGTGTCCAATAAACAATATTTCTATAGAATTGGTTATGAGCCTGGGGCCAAGAACAAGAACAAGAAACAGGCCTATGTCAGGGTGTGAGTGTAGGCACCCATATGCTGCAGAGAACAGCCAGACATGGGGAGCCCAGCACAATGGGAGTCAGCATCAGACAGGCCAGGGCTCACCCGTGAACCCAAAACCGCTAACTGGAACATGGGCTGAAACTGGCCCCCCTGCTCCGCTTGGCCTACAGACCTTTCGAAAAATATTTTTGCTTAATTGCCAACATATAAAAACCAGAAAAGTTCCTATGGAAAAAAATAAATAAAAATTTCAATAGTCTCTTGAAAACAGTGGTCATACTAAAGGTGTTACTGTTAGGATAAGGAGAAATGCTGCCACCATCTCCACCATTCTCTAGCACAGTGGTATGCAGCCCCAGCTGCCCAGGATAACCACCTGAGAGCTTAGAAATCCTCTTATGTCGGAATCCCCTGACCCATCATATAGAATGCCTGGGGAGGTAGGGAAGGGACTGTTCTGATGTCATTGGCCCTGGGGAAGCACCTCCAACTGTTGCCACTCAGCACTGTTACCTGCTTGGCCCAGATGCTACCTGGCCCGATAGCTGGTTCAGGTGAGATTCAGAAATAAGGAAAAGTTTAATAAAATCCAGCACACAGACCTCCGCAGACAGCCCTGGTTTTAACCATAGTCAACCCACAGCATCTTCGCTGGAAGAAATGGGAGCTGGCTTGGCATCCCTGTCTCCCTTCCCTCTCCTTCTCCCACAGCTCCATCACCTCTGCTCACCCGGGGAAGGACAAAGAAACACAAGAAAGCATGTAGGGAAGAGCTGAGGAAAGCTTCCTCTGGGCCCAAGGACAACCCCAGATAGCATTTGAGTTTCAGATTTTCCTGCTATGTAAAAAGGTTCTGCTCTTCTGGTTTCAAATACATTTTTGTAAAACTCTGGAGCCAAACCATAGCCTTAAAAACCCCAGGTTCCATCACTTACTGATAGAAGCATCTTTCTGCCCACAAGACTTCCCTGACCCATAGCAGTCAATATTAACGTAGGGTAAAGAAGAGCCTGGACCACTTGCCAGCACCATTTCCAAGACGTGATGAGGAGAGAGGCTTGGGGAAGAGCTGGCGCCCGTGGTCTGTCTGGCCCCGGGATTGGTGCATTAGTGGCTTATCTGCAATTTGGGACACTTCCCACTGGTTTTGTGCCATTTCTCTAAAAACAGGGAACTAAAAAGAAAGAAGAAAGTGGGTGTCACCATTCCCAGGTCTGTGCCATCATTCTGAGTGTACAAAGCAAAGTGGCTTCCCAGGGCAAGCAATATTATACAAACAGAAGAGGTGGGCCTCCCCACCTGGGGACCAAAGTGACAGCAAGTCGAAGGCTTGCTGGCATGAGGCAAGGAAATGGGATTTTGATTGCACACATCGAGCGTGGCGGGGCTGGAGAACAGTAACAAGGGACATGTGAATCACACAAATGAGGATTTCCCAGGATTCAACATGTCCCAACATGCCATGTGGCTCAGCCTGAGAAACAGGAAAATGAGAATAAGTGTGATCACCATGCAGGTACCTCAGTAAATTAATTCTACCCCAGGGGCCCCAGGCAGAGCCAGGGAGGGGTCTGTTTGACGATGCACAGGTTGAGGTCAAGGGGCACCTCGCCCTGGTCAGTGTAGGCTTGCGTCCTTCACGTTCACTGGCAACAATCCTGAAAGTCAGGAGTTTTCATTTGAGCTTGTTCTCCAAGTACAGGGCCATTTTGTTGTTCCCCAAGCACCTGGGGAGAGCAGGTGACAGCCTACACCTTGCTATATAAAGCCTTGCTGTTATATAAAACATGGTCCATAGACCAGCAACACTGAGCTTGTTAGAAGCACAGCATCTAAGTCCCTCCCCAGGTTTCCTACATCAGAGTCTGCATTTTAACGAGGCCCCCAGGTGATTCGTGAGCACATTAATGTTTGAGAGGCACTAATTTCAAGCTTATGGGCTATTTTACCAATGCACAAGGGAATCTGTAGGTACTACTAGGTGCTGATCAAGTGCATAGCAGCTACACAGAGACACATGAGGAATTTAAAGGCAGTTTCAACTGATGCATTTTTTTTCCCCAGTGGAATTCAAGGCTGTAGCTACTTACTCAGTTCCCTAACTCATTGATCAACCAAGGCAACCTAAGGTTAAAATGTATTCCCAGAGCCACTGAGCCTGGCAGAGTAATGTTTCAGGATTTATTTATCCATCTGTTCACTTATGTATTTACTTGTGCATCATGCTTATTTAAACATTTATTGGGCACCTACTATACACCAGGCACAGAGAATATGCAGATAAATAACCCAGCCTGTGCCCAGGAAGAGTCTGCCTTCTGGTAAGAGAGAAAGATAGCAGGCAGGCAGTCATGTGGTGGTGTGATGAACATGTGTGTGATCATGGGGGAAAAGGAGGGTAATGAGAAAGCAGAAAGGGTCCAGGAAGGCTTCCTGGAAGGAGCACTGCCTAAAGGTCATTATAAGGACATGCTTTCTCTTGACCAAAGCTTTCCTCTTCTTTTCCTACTCCCTCCTGCCTTGCTTTCTGCTGGACTGATTGCATTTTCTTTCTCTCCCCTCCCTCCACAAACTTTGCATTTATAGAATCTATTTATACTACTTAGGTGGTTACACTGGCATTTTTAACAGGTACACTTGACTTTAAGCAAAACCTAATCAATAGCTCTTTTTCTCCTTCTGAATAATATAAAACCCTAGGATGCTGTAACTTCGATCTCCTCTCTCCTACCTTCCCCGTATTGTAGCATGAAATTAGCTGGAGATGCCATTTTCCCACAAGCCCCTGGAACTCCCTGGTTATTTATCTCCTGCCACTGACAATTTTCCAGAAAAATAAAAATTTCCAAATTGTCTCAAAAGGAAATAGAAAACCTGGGTAGATCTATAACCTTCAATCTATAACCTTTTGTTAATTCAATGGTCTAAAATCTACCTCACAAAACTATAACAAATCTGCATGGTTTTGCTGACAAGTTTTCTCAAATCATTAAGGAGAAGAAAACACTTATGTCATCTCTTCCAGAAATAGAGAGGAAAACACTGAATCCCTTTTATAATACCGTGATACCAACTTCAAAGAAGAACAATGCAAGAAGAAAGAAATTAAAAGCCTACCTCCTAACCTCATTTAGGGCATAGGTATACAAATTTAAAATACACGTTAGTGAATCCTGGAAATGCAGAGATATTAAAACATCAGAAAACTCATTAGTTATACTCTCCACATTAAAAGACTAAAAGAGCCGGGCGCCGTGGCTCATGCCTTTAATCCCAGCACTTTGGGAGGCTAAGGCAAGAGGACTGCCTGAGCTCAGGGGTTCAAGACCAGCCTGAGCAACATGGCAAGACCTAGTCTCTACAATAAATCAAAAAATTAGCTGAGCACGGTGGCACACACCTATAGTTCCAGCTACTTGAAAGGCTGAGACAGAAGGACCGCCTGAGCCCAGCAGGTCGAGGCTGCGATGGCCATGAGCATGCTACTGCACTCTAGCCTGGGCAACAGAGTGAGACTGTGACTCAAAAAAAAAAAAGAAAACCTACAAGAAAAACACATAGGATAATTTGGATACAGAAAAAGTACCCAACAGAACTCTACTCATTTGTGATCAAAACTCCTCACAAACTAGGAACGGAAGTGGAAGGGAATTTTATTAGTCTAATAAATTATAACTATCAAAAATTAAAATAAATTTCATACTTAATGGAAAACACTGGAAGCTTTCCTGTTGAAGTCAGGAATAAGACAAGGCTATTCACCACTACTGTTTCTTTTTCAGTATTGTACTAAAGATCCCACAACACAGAAAGGCAACAAAAACAAATAAGAAATACAATGCTTGCAAAGGAGGAAACTGCTGATATCCTCATACAATATAATTGTCTTCACTCCAGAGTCAAGAAATTCTGCAAGCTATCAGAACTAGGCAGTTCAAGATCGACTGATAAAAACTAACAGTATTCTAACAACTAACTACTGAAGGAGTGAGTGAAGGGCACACCACCCTAAAATATGCCAGACAGCTATATTGATTATTTCAGGTTGAAAACACTGAAGACACTGTAGTTTCAGGAAGGAAGAGCTGACCTGTCTCTTCCTGCATGCAGCAAGGAATAAAGATTCTGTTGGGAAAGGTACCTTACCCATTCCAGGGTGAGAAAGTAGTCCTTATCACCAGAGACTTTGAGTTGGAGGCTGCAATGAACCTGAATAAACATTCTTTCTTTTTTTTTTTTTTTTTGAGTCAGAGTCTCACTCTGTCATCCAGGGTGGCATGCAGTGGCATGCTCACAGCCACCGCAGCCTCGACCTGCTGGGCTCAGGCGAACCTTCCACCTCAGCCTTCCAAGTAGCTGGAACTACAGGTGTGTGCCACCACACCCTGCTAGTTTTTTGATTCATTGTAGAGAATGAATGAATCACCATTGTTGCCCAGGCTGGTCTTGAACCCGCGGGGTCGGGAAATCCTCTCATCCCCACCTCCCAAAGTGCTGGGATTACAGGCATGAGCCACCACACAAGGCTAAATAAACATTCTTAACAAAGTAACCCGTATCTTCTGTTTTACACTCCCTCCCATATGTCAGCTAGTGACTCCCCTAGAAAATGTACTGCTCTAGACAGATTTTCTTTGTCCTGTCATTTCTTCACAAATGTATCACTCTTTGTTTAAAATGTATAAAAGCATCTTGCTTTGGCCTTGTCTTTGGCCTGCACTCTCTTATGAAGATCCTCACGTACATGTAAAAACTTATCAAATGTGCATGCTTTTCTCATGTTAATCTGCCTGGTAATCAATATGGTTTCTGGATCCAGCTGAGGAGCCTATTAAGAGTTAACAATGGAGTTGGAGGTGATCTCTGGCTACCCTAAACTACAGTAAACTAACAACAACATCAGAAAATGTAATAAATACTTATGGCTAACATGGCTGATTGAAAACATGTTGTATATGCCCATGCTCTCCTGAAACCCCATTAAATATGACTAGAAACAAAACCACAGAAAGAAAAGGAAAACAAGAGTTGACAACAAATAAGACACATCAACAAAATTTTGGACAATGAAAAATAAAAGGATAAATGGCAAAAACTTAGCATAGAAAATGAAAACCTATATGCCTTTGGAGGGAGACAGTGACAAGAAATAAGACTGTTTATAATACAGAACCCAGAAAGGCCTGGAAGGCTCACAGCACAAAGTATGTGTAAGGTGGAGTTTAAAAAGGAGGCAGAGGGAGAGCTTCCTAGATTCCTCACTAACCTCGAAAGCCAAGTGACTACCCCATCCTAATGGCAGAAAACAGCAGGTTGACTCTTGAAGCAAACAAGTCCTGAGCTTCTAGACTCAGAGACACCTAAAAGCCAGGTGACAAATCATATTGAAACTAGGCAAATGCTTACATACTTCAGATTAAGATCAGACCCACTTCCTTTTCAGGAAGCTACTAAAGGATGAGCTCCAACAAAACAAAGGAGAAAACCAAGGAAGGTAAGATGTAAGACCCAAGAAAAGACCAAAAAGCAGAAGAGAAACAAAGAGTAGGAGGATGGTGAAGGAAGATCTCAAGATGACAGCTATTAATCACACTTGAAGAGCAACATACCAAAGCTGAACAAATAGATTCTTCCAGGGAGGTGAAAAAACAGACCTCATAGATTACTTCATGTATTGACAGTATGTGGGGAAGTTTTTAAAAGTCTGGTGAAAAATCTGAGGGAAGAATTAGTGCAAAGGATAGAGGAAACCAAACAAATAAAAAACAATTGTTTTTGTTCTTATTTACTTACTCTCTCTGTTGTTAATGTTTCACCAAAGAGGCAGAAAGTAATAAGCAACTCAGCTATAATTTACATAGGCATAATAATGTAAATAATAGACTCCGATGTCACCAAACATTGTAGTATCATTATTTTGGGAAGTAAGGAAAGGGATTATGTATGGGGGGGAAAAGAAAGAGTAAAGTAACAGGAGAGCCAGCTCTAATCTTCTATAAGACAATGTATAAACTCAGCAGATAGGGGCATAAAAAAACAACAGTATTTAGAAAAATGGAGACAGAGCCCAGTGTTAAAACTGGTGGCCTGTGAGAAGGATTTGGGTGTGGAGTATGACAGAAGAATACATTACTTTAAAAAATTCTATTACTTTGATAAAAATAAGCATCAAATTCAAAAGAAAAAATAAGGCGAGGCACAGTGGCTCACACCTGTAATCCCACCACTTTGGGAAGCTGAGGCAGGAGGATCCCTTGAGCCCAGGAGTTCAAGACCAGCCAGGCAACATAATGAGACCCTGTATCCAGAAAAAATTAAATAAAATTAATTAATTAATTAATTAATTAAAATTATGTCATGCACAATAGCACTTATAGCAAAACTATAAGTGAGCTATGACTAAATGTAACTGAAGAGTACAGCACTTATATGAAAACAACTATGAAACTGAACTGACATCTTTAAAAACAATCTAAATTAATGGGCAAATATGATTTGTTTCCAAATGGGAGGCTCAATATTACCAGGGAGCCTTTTTTCCCCAAATTAATTTCAAAATGTAGTACCGTTTCAACAAAACTGCAGTAGAGCTATTCAAAGAACTCAAAGAGCTGATCCTAGAATTCACAGGAAATAGTGAAGGGCCAAGCATATCCAAGAAATCTTGAAAAATAATGAGGACTTAATCCCATCAAATGATAAGACTTCTAACAAAGTTAAAATAATTAAAATAGTAAACAAAGTGGGCATGGTGGCGTGTGCCTATAAGAACTCTGGGAGGCCGAGGCAGGAGGGTTGTTTGAGCCCAGGAGTTCAAGATCAGCCTAGGCAACATAGCAAGAACTCATCTCTACAAAAATAAAAAATAAAAAAACTAGCCAGGCATAAAAAAACTCAGGAGGCTGGGGTGGAAGGATGGCCTGAGTTCAGGAGGTCAAGGCTGCGGTGAGCCATGATTGTGTCACTGCAACTCCAGCATTATCAACAGAGTAAGATACACATACACACACACACACACACACACACACACACACACACACACACACACACACACACAAATATGCATCAAATCAGTGAGGAGAGGATAGAGGCTTCTGAAGTAAATAATAATGTGATGACAGACTATTTAATAAGAAAAGGAGTACAGAGCCCAGTAGTTCAAGACCAGCTTGGACAACAAAATGAGACCTCATCTCTACAAAAAAAGACAAAAAAATTAGCTGAGCATGGTGGTGCATGCCTGTAGTCCCAGCTACTTGGGAACTGAGGGAAAGGACCACCTGAGATCAGGAGGTCAAGGATGCAGTGAACCAAAAGTGTGCCACTTCACTCCAGCTTGGGTATCAGAGTGAGATCCAACTCAAAAAAACTAAAAGAAAGTGTGCATTTGGACCTCTGCCTTATAGAAAATAATAAAAGAAAATTACAGATGGATCAAAGATCTAAATGTCAAACAAAAACGATTTAAAGCTTTTAGAAAATAATTCAGACCATCTATGACCTCAGCAAAAAAAAAAAAAATTTTTCTCAAGACAAAAGCAAAATCTATGACATAAGCAATTAATGTTTTCCTAGATTATCATGAAAGACGAAATAAATTGTTAAAAAAATGAAGACAAAGCGATGATGAAAAGACAGCACGACAGAAATACGAGCAGAGTATGCACAGGAAACCCAGAAGAGGATTCAAAGGGTAAATAAACATAGGAAAACATACACAACTTCACCAGCAAGGAAGGAAATGCAAATGTAAGTTAAATTAAGGTGCAGTATTTCACACCCTCAGATGGCAAAAATAAGAAGTCTGACGTGCTGGCAAGGCAAACAGAAATTCTAATGCTCTGTGGGTGGCAGTATAGATTTGCAAAACCTCTTTGAAAAACAATTTGGCATTATTTAGCAAAGTCCATATGTACGCTCTCAGACCCAGATATTCTCCTTCTAAGTATCTAGCCCCCCCAAAATACACAAGTACACAAAGAGATAGGCACAAGGATAAACATCGCAACATTGCTCAGAGTGACCTAAAATGTCCGCCAACAGAGATAAATGTGGAATATGCACATGCAAGAACACTATGTGGCAGTTAAAATGAACTTTACATGCATCGACATGAAAAAAAAAAAACACAAAAACATAATGTGTAAAAAAAGGAACTTGCGAAAGATAAATACCGTATGGCACATGTCATGTAAGTTTCAAAACAAATAAGACATCACTTTATAGTATTTTAGATATACACATATTAATAAAAATTTTAAATATACTCATGGAAAATACATACCAACCACAGAGCAGCAATTACCTACAGGGAGAGAAGGAAAAAGGGAACAGAATTGGGGGACACACACAGGGGTTTTTAATGCCAAGTAATGTGTTGTTTCTGACTGACACTTGGTAATGTTAATGCTTCTCAAATCTGGAGACAGTGATAAGCACATGAAAAAATGCTCAACATCATCAACCATCAGGAAAATACAAGATAAAAGCACAATGGGAAACTACCTCATGTACACTAGAATGGCTAAAAAAATTTTTAAATGCTGGCAAGGTGGTAGAAAATTGTAAGCTCATACATTGCTGTGAGTGATGAGCAAATTGACACAACCACTTTGAAAAACACTTTTGTCATTTCCTTTTTTTTTTTTTTTTGAGTTGGAGTCTCACTCCGTCGCCCAGACTGGAGTGCAGTGGCAGGCTCCCAACCACCGCAGCTTCAACCTGCTGGGCTCTGGCGATCCTTCTGCCTCAGCCTTCCAAGTAGCCAGAACTACAGGCACGCACTACCATGCCCGGCTAATTTTTTTGATTTATTGTAAAGATGAGGTCTTGCCAAGTTGCCCAGGCGGGTCTCGAACCTGCGGGCTCAGGCAATTCACTCACCTCGGCCTCCCAAAGTGCAGGATTACAGGCTGAGCCACCAAGCTCGGCCATGTCATTTCTTATAAAGTTTAAAAGTATACTTACCATATGATCTAGCACTTTCACTACTAGGCATTTACGTCAGAGAAATGAAAACATGTTCAAAAGGCTTGTACATCACTATCCACAGCAGATTTATTCAGAATAGCTAAAAAATGGAAACA
Organism: Carlito syrichta; assembly: GCF_000164805.1. Classification (NCBI taxonomy): domain Eukaryota; kingdom Metazoa; phylum Chordata; class Mammalia; order Primates; family Tarsiidae; genus Carlito; species Carlito syrichta. Next base: position 1,000,956 of record NW_007259294.1, read on the forward strand.
ACCCAAATGTCTATTCATTGATAAAAGGATAAGTAAATTATAGTCAATTCAACTAATGGAATTCTACTCGGCATTAAAGAGGAGTGAAGCTTTGGTACAATATTATGGATGAATCTCAGGCATTGCCCTGTGCAAAAGAAGTCAAATTCTAGAGTACATACTGCACGATCCATTTCTATGGAATTCTATAAGAGGCAAAACTAATCTATAGGATAGAAACCAGATCAGAAGTGAACAGAGAAGACAGTAAGTGCAGAGAAGAAAAGCTGACTACAAGGGGGCAGCTTTCTGGGAAGATATTGTATACACTGATTGGAGTGTTATTTACAAAGATGTATACATTCCTCAAGGCATTGATCCATATTCATAAAATTTTATTTTATGGTAAATTATATCTCAGTAAAGTTAATTTTTAAAATGTGAATTGGCCAGGCACAGTGGCTCACACCTATAATCCCAATACTTTAGGAGGCCAAGGTGAAAGGATTGCTTGAGCCCATGGGTTTGAGACCAGCCTGGGTAACTTGGTGAGACCTCATTTCTACAATAAATCAAAAAATGGTGGTCCCACCTGTAGTCACAGCTAATTGGAAGGCTGAGGTGAAAAGATCGCTGGAGCCCAGCAGGTCAAGGCTGCGGTGACTGTGAGAGTACTCAATGCACTCTAGCCTAGGCAACAGAGTGCAACTCTAACTCACATACACACACACACACAAAAGAATTGCAGATACATATGTTATCATCTCTATAATTTTCTATGGACTTAAATATTTTATTAAAAATTAGATAGGCTTAGCTAGCTGCAGCAGCTCACACCTGTAATTCCAGAACTTTGGAAAGCCAAGGCGGGAGAATTGCTTGAGCCCAGGAGTTCAAGACCAGCCTGAACAACATAGTGAGACCTACAAGAAAACATAAAAAAATGGATAGGTGTGGTTGCACGCACCTGTGGTCCCAGCTATTCAGGAGGCTGAGGCAGAAGGATAGCCTGAGCCCAGGAGGTTGAGGCTGCAGTGAGTCGTGATCAGGCCACTGTACTCCAGCCTGGGCAACAGAGCAAGACTCTGACTCAAAAAAAGAATATTAAATAGGCTTTAAAAATATTGGCTACCGCACCTTTGGGAGGCTGAGGTGAGTGGATGGCCTGAGCCCGCAGGTTTGAGACCCGCCTGGGCAGGCGAGACCTCATCTCTACAATAAAAAAAAATCAGCCGGGCATGGTAGCGCATGCCTGTAATTCCGGCTACTCGGAAGGCTAGGTGGAAGGATCGCCGGAGCCCAGCAGGCGAGGCTGCGGTGGCCGGGAGTGGCCACTGCACTCCAGTCTGGGCGACAGAGTGAGACTCCAACTCAAAAGAAAAAAAAATATTGGTTAGTAATAACCTGTGGAGTGGGAGAAGGGGGAGCTGGAAGCTTTAGGGGAGAATAAAAAACTAAGGTGGTTAATAATGTTAATTCATATTTCTTCCCAGTGGTAGAGTTGTCTATGTAACAATTAGAGTGATCCTATTAGAAACCAAAGGGTCTGGTTCAAGTCTCTCATTTTCAGAAAAGAAGCCCAAAGTAAGATATGCCTGTGATCACTGCAACAGACATCTGTTGTTGCAGCTGCCCAGTATCCTTTCCCTAGATCTGAATAGCAGCCCACTTCTAAAAAAGGGGAATTATCTCTCCCTCACTGGGCATTTCTCTGTAAGGCTATGAATCCAGGTGCCAGCCCTTACACGACAAACCCACAGAGATCCCAGGGAGTTCCTTCTTCTTTCACAGGGTGCAGGTGTGTGACTGATACTTGCCTCCAGATACTTCATTCTGATACTTTAAATCATGGGCAAGAGTAGCAAGGAAAGAGATGCACGGAGTTCATCCATCTTAAACAAAATGCCTGACCACGAATTTTTGCTACAAGATTGTTCCTGTTATTCCTACTTCCTGGCCTCACACAGCTAAGCACCTTGGTTTCTGTCTGTTTTAAGGAAGTTTCCCCAGTCTCCTGCCCATTCTGTGAGCCCCTAGTATCTATGCAATAAATCTACTTTGCTTACATTGGCCAGAATCAGTTTCTGATGTTTACAACCAAAGAACCCTCATTGACACATCACCCAACCAACCCAAGGTAAAACAACCCAACAGCCCAGAGTTTGAGATTGCAGACAACTGTCTCTGGGAGTGTCAGCCACCTAGCTAACTTTTCAGCATCTTCTCCACCTCATTCCTTCAGGGCTTCTGAGAGGACAGAATGAAAGAAAACCATCTCTTATTGAGTGATGTGACAAGCACTTTGACATACTTTAACTTAGTCCTTCTAATAACCCACTGATGCAGGGATTATCCCAATATACCTATGAAGATACTGAAGCTGAGGAAGAAAAATATTTTCCCAAGCTTACAGAGCTCATGAGTGACAGAGTCAGAACTTGAGCCAAATCTGTCTAACTTGAAAAGCCTAGCTCTTGTCACCTCATCATCCTGCCTCGCCTCGATAAAATAATCAGTCACTGAGACTTCAAATTCGGAATCAGAGGCATGACTGGGTATTGGCTGCACCTATAAAGTAGCAAGGAGGGGTCTACTGTGTACACTGGGCAGGGACACCCACCCAGGTGAGAGCAACCATGGTGGGATGGCAAAAGTTGGGGTGAGAAGCAGCTTTAAGGAAAACACATGAATCCAAGGAACAGTGTAGGAAACATCTTCACCCCAGAGGAGTGAAAGTGAATTCTTTCTGCCTTGAGATGAATAAATGTTCATGTTCCCTTGGCAACGGAGCATGCTCACTGTTGTCCATACCTGTAACTGAGTGACTCACATTTTTGGCAGTGCACTAGTCCAGTCCAAAGTCATTAGCTAATCAGCCTAGAATGTGTGCATAATAGTGCTGATCATATCTGGGGTGATTAAGCTGGGTCTGCATGTGTGTCTCTGTAATTCTGAGGGCTGGAAGTACATCTCCTTTGTTTTCACATGACATTCCTGATACTTGGCACAGTCCCTGTTACCAACCATTCATTGTAAGGAGCCTGGGCTTTCTCAGTAGGTAGAGGGAATGGTAACAGAGTTTGAGTTAAAGTCAAAGGTAGAAGAGGGAATTAAACATGACATAGAGAGGGAAGAAACTGGGGTTGCACATGCTGTTACAATCAATAAGAACTGCTGGGAGGTACGGAACTCTGATTTCAGACCAAAGCATGTTAATAATTGTTGAAGGGTGGCATGGGGAGGAAATACTCCTGGAAAATCCTGCTGTGGGTCAGATATAATCTCAGACTGACTCGGGTTCATTTTTCCAGAGAGGAGGCAGAGGAGTCTCAGAAGAGATACCAGTTAGCCGCCAGCTCATGGGAACATATCATGGATAAAGACCCATGAGGAAGTAGAGGTGGGAGGAGTAAGAGTTACATTATACATGCCAAAGCAACTCCAGTGTCCCTATAGAGGAGAGCCCAGAAGCTGCAAGGAACCCATCACACCAAGCTGGAAAACCTTGAGTGGCTCCCCAGTGACTGAATTTAACAAAGGACCTCGACTGGGCATGAATAGAGACTGTGAAGAGTTTGTGAAAACCTGTGGTTCCAACTTAGTTTCTGGAGAGACAGCCAAGCTCTGGTGTGCCTAGGGAAAACACCAGAGGGAAAATCTATCAGACCAAGAGAGTCAAAGCAAAGAGACCCAGACTTCAGAGTGAGTTTAGCCTGGCCTTGCCAGGGGAGCTTTACACACAAATTCACAAGACTACCGCGTGGCTTCAGCTACCTAGATTTCTTCTAAACAAGCATCCCTCGCCCCAAATACGAGATGGCTGAGATGAACTGTCTTTTAAAAAATACTCGTGATCAACAGCACTCATTATGAAAGATCTTAGGCAGGATTATGATATGTGTTTATCCCAGGTTGGTGACAAGCTTACAAAGCTCCTGGGATGTAGAAAGTTGAGTTTCCTGGGTGTCTACCTTGTCCATAGCACCCAGCAGATATGCTCAAATACTCAATACTCAAATACTACTCAAATACTATTTGAGCAGATATGCTCAAATAGATAGTCAAGAAGGGTTCACTGAAGTCATTATTGAATGAAAAAAGGAGGGAGGGAAGGAGGGAGGCTTTCTGAACAGTTTCCTCAGTTTGCAAGCAGTAAGCCTCAAGGTCCCAGAGCACAGTCCTTTTGTTGCCACTGAACTCTGAAAAGACGACCACAATGGGGTCCTGGGGGAGACTGGACATTTCTGAGCTCTCTGTCCCAGAGAAGAGGAAACAGTGCTGAATTCTAAGGCCCTTTCTCAGTTCTCAAGATCCATAAGTCTATAAGTGCCCCCTATAAAGTAAGTAATTGAAAATAAGGAAACTCAGCAGTCTATTATGTGACATATTTGGAGGGAGGGGAGGGATGCTCTGAGCTGGCTGCGTGCTGGGAGGGGAGGAGCCAGCAGGAAGATCTCTGGACCCCATCCCCACCTCACTGCAGCCACACTTCACCTCAAATGTACACTAGGGTGCTGTACAATTTCAGTATATAAAAGGAAAAAGGGGGCTTGTGCTGCTTTTGAAAACATATAGATGAATAAATGAGTGAGTTAGCACAACTGTGGCTCTTTTAAGAGTACCAATGATATGGGTTGTGGGGTGATCCTGGGAGGGATAAAGGAGTGGGTACAAGAGCCTGGGTCTCCTAGCTGGGGGCAACCATCCTTCTTGGCTCTAACATTCCTGTACTCTGAGCCCCTAGGGCTGAGGTTCAGGAAAGGGGGACCCAAGCATCACAACATAAAGTTCCCTGGCCACACTCTGTTTCACATTAAACCTGTTCAGGCCTTGGTGGGGGGAGGGTTCCATGCTGCACTAACTGCTGAGCATCTTTTGACAAGGCTCAGCTCCACAATCTGAATGAATTAAAGGTAAATCCTCACGTGGCCTGGTGTCTTTAATAAGGAAGTAAATTACCCCTAATTACACAAGGCAAACGGCCACACCATTCTATTTCTGGAGTGGTTGCTTCTCATGCAGGAAGGGAAAGTGCAATGTAGACACAGAACCCAGGGAAGGGAGGTGAAACCTGCAGGTCCTATTTCAGAGCAGGGACAGACTGGGAGGAAGGCAAAGGCTCCACGCGAACCATAGCTTCTCTTAGAGTAGCAGGGTAAGAGAGAACTCGCGAAAGTGCCCATGCAACATCCCCCCTAATCCAGACACCTACAGCACAAAACTAGATGAAGAATCAGAAACAGCAGAAAAACAGAAACAGCAGGAAAAAAAACAAAGATAAGGCCTGGATGAGTATGAGACCTCTGCAGTACAATCTTCCAGCACAAAAGGCAAGCCCCCAGATTTGGCACAGAACTTTGCAATCAGTGCAGAAGAAGAAATGTGCTTGGCTACCAGACCCTCAATGTCCTCAAGGTAAAAGAAGCCACCTGCTCAGGGGACACACAACCATTCCTGCTCTAACACAAAAAGAAATTCCTTCTAAGCCAGGCTCGGAGTCTCACTCCATCGAGTTGGAGTCTCACTCCATTGCCCAGTCTGGAGTGCAGTGGCACACTCACGGCCATTCCAGCATCGACTCCTAGGCTCAAGCAATCCTCCTACCTTGGCCTCCCAGCACTTTGGGAGGTTGAGGCAAATGGATTATCTGAGCCCGCGGGTTCGAGACCAGCCTGGGCAACTTGGTAAGACCTCATCTCTACAATAAATCAAAAAAGCTAGGTGTGGTAGTGCATGCCTATAGTTTCAGCTACTTGGAAGGCCGAGATGGAAGGATCGCTGGAGCCCAGCAGGTCGATGCTGGGATGGCCGTGAGCGAGCCACTGCACTCCAGTCTGGGCGATGGAGTGAGACTCCAACTCAAAAAAAAAGAAATTCCTTCTAAGGGTTCAGAAAAAGAGACATGCAGAAAGAAAAAAAAAGTCTTTAAAAAATTTCATTGGGCTGTTTATTTGAACCCCCAGTTTGAACTAAGTCCTTAAGAAGCACTCCCTGGGTATCAGTTTCTGGCTACAGTTCCTATATAACCCTGTTGTTAGCGAAGTCCCTGCTCACAGAAGGAGTGAAAAAAAATAGGAGAGGGGAGGGAAGGGAAGGAAAAAAAAAAAAAGACGAGGAGAACTATCACATTTGAGGAAAAAGGTAAAGCAGGGCTTAGTGTAAATAACTATCTCCTCCTCTGTCATAATGGGGACCCTGATAGACAGTTTCAAAGTTAACAAATCAAGAAACAACACAATTATTTCATTTAAAATTCTGGAGGTAACTACCAAGAGAACCAAAAACAAACCCTTAGAAGGGTGGCTGGAAAGGGGAGGGGCAGGGTGTGTGTGTGCTGTTTTGCATCCAAAGCCCTTTAGAACAATTTGATTTTGGTTTTAACCATGTGTATGTTATTATTTTTGCTAAAAATAAAAACAAATGCTTTTAAGTTTATAGCATGGAAAATGAAGAAAGAAGGCATACCAGAATGCAATGCAAATGAGAGAATGTGTAGTTTCAGGGATAACCTTGAGTTTGTTCTAATTCTTGCAAACTTCAGAATTATTGAGAGCAGATCTCTGAAACACACCTCACATCCAACAGAGACAACACACGTGTACCCTACCATCACAGTCAAGAACTGCAAATCTAAGCAGTCTCTTTAAAATTATGAATGAGTTACATGAGTAGGTGCTCACACACAGGAAAAAAAATTCAGATGAGGGTAATGAACCAGGTCTTCTACACCTGACTCTTTAAGAAACCCCCCCCAAAAGAGTGAACTTGCACAGAAATCCAGTTTGCTTGAGAACTCACATCCACTTTCAAACTTGATCACACCGGCTCTCTCTGCAGCTGACTCTTGGCTTTCAAAGCTTGGTAAAGGTGAGAACATCTGGGTTATGCTGTCATAAAATCACCCAGTTTCCCTAGATGCCAGATAAATTTCACAAATGACAGCAATTTATCCTGGGACATGAAATCACCAAAGCCAGTTAACACCCTCAGTTTTTGAATAAGGATGTGGAGTGCCCACATATGAAGTGACAGGTTCAAAGACTCAAAACTTCGAGGTGGCAACCTCGGAACTTGATTCCCTTGAGTTCCAATCCAGTATTCCTGCCGCAACATCAGTGTGCATTCTGGAACACTGGAAAAAAAGATGTTCCACTGTCAAATGTGGATTAAACCAAGTCAAGCAGGCTTCTTCACTGCAGGAATCTCAGAGGCGAAGATGGGACACATCCTCACTCCAAACCCTCCTCACCACCTTCCTCTTCCACTTCTACCAAGGTCCACACATAGGTCAGTCCTGTCTCTCCCCTAACTACCCTCTGGGCTTTTATTGTAGCCATCGCTTCCCATCCATTCTCCACCCAGCAGCCAGAATGATTCTTCCAAAAAAGACCCATCAAAAATCAGCTGGGCACAGTAGCTCACACCTGTAATCCCAGCACTTTGAGAGGCCAAAGTGGAAGGATTGCTTGAGCCCATGAGTTCAAGACTAGTCTAGGCAACATAGCAAGACCTCATCTCTACAAAAAAGTTAGAAAATTAGCAGGGTGTGGTGGCACACACCTGTAGTCCCAGCTACTTGGGAGGCTAAAGTGGAAGGATGACCTGAGCCCAAGAGGTTGAGGCTGCAGTGAGCCATGATTGTGTCCACTGTCCTCCAGCCTGGGTGATAAAGTGAGACACTGATTTAAAAAAAAAACAAAACTAGCACAATTGATAAACCCACAGAGATAGTGGTTGCCAGGGGCTAGTAGGCTGGGGTCTAAGTGCTCAACGGGTATGAGGTCTCCTTTGAGGGTACTGAAAAGTTTTGAAACTAGATAGAGGTAAATGGTTGCACCACATGGTGAATGTACTATATGCCAGTAAACTGTTCACTTTAGAATAGTGACATTTATATTCTGCTGACTTTTATCTCAATTTAAAAAACATCATGGGCCTTGACTCAACCTCTCCAGTGGACACCCACCTTCCTCAGAGTAAAATTCCACGTCTACAGGGCCTGAAATGTCTCCCACCCCTCCCTCTATTCCAGACACAATGGCCTTCTCCTGGTCCTCAAGCAGGACAAGTATGTGTCCACCTCTCTGCCTCTGCACATTTACTCTTCCCTCCCTCTGGAACATTCTTTCATCAGATACATACAGGGCTGCTCCCACATTTCATTCAGGTCTTTTCTCATATGTTACCAACCTGAGAACCTCCCTGTCAGCTCCATCTAAAATAGCACCTCCTGTCACCCTTTGCTCTGTGAGAGGAAAATAGTACACCTCTAGCCTGACATTCTATTACATAATTATTTGTTTTCCAAATTGTCTGCTTGTCCCCAGTAGGATCTAGACACTGAGGGAAGGAACTTTTGTTATAAATGTCCAGCACCTAGAATAAGGCCCAACGCACAAGAGATACACAGTAAAAATTTGTTAAATGAATGAAAGAATGTTCACGCAAATGTTCATTTGTTCAAAGTTCAGTTACTCATCCAGAGATCATTTTTTCCCTCAAGGGACATCTTGTCAGGTAAGTGTTCAACAGATTGACTTTGATAACTGCTCACTGTATTAGTTTTCTATGGCTGCTATTACAAATAACCACAAACCTGTTGGCTTAAAACAATCCACAGTTTTTTCTCTTTACAATTCTGAGGTCAGAAGTCCAAAATCAGTTTCACTGAGTCAGAATCAAGGTGTCAGCAGGCCACACAACCTCAGGCTCTAAAGGAAAATTATTCCTTGCTTCTTTTGGATTCTCTGGTGGCTGCCAGCATTCCTTGGCTTGTGGTCATATCACTCCAACTTCTGTCTCCATAGTCACATCACCTGCCCTCTTAGAAGAGTTGCATCAAAGTCCCCTCTGGCACTGAGAGTGAAGAAGTGGGAATGTCCTTAACCTATGGACTAAGTGATGGATATATGGGCCCATCGGTCCAGCTTGCAAATGTGGAATGACTCTGCTGGCTATCCTTCTTCCAAGGCATAGACCCATGACAGCAGCTATGAACACAAGGAGAATTTAATCCATGAGCCAGGAGCTACAGGCTGCTAATCGCTAACCTAAGGCAATGACCCCAAGATCAGCAGCTTGCGGTCCCCAGGCACTCAGCAAGCCCTCACAGGCACCTGAGCAGCTGAGTCCTGCGTGGGACTCACTTACTTAGCAGAGAAGACACACCTGATGTCTCTCTGCATGCACAGTTAGGTCATTTCTGAAGGTATTGTCTCAGTTGCCAGATGTCAGGGGCCTCAAGGCCACGACATCAACACAAAGTTGAAAATGCATAGGTCTTCCAGAGAGCCAGGTTCCTTCCACAGCCACCTAGCTGTGCTCTTCAACACGTTGAAGGAGCTCTCTGGGTCTTTAACATGGAGATGCTAAAAACCCACCTCACATAGAGATTACCAGAATTCAATAAAACAATAAGACTTGGCAAGCACCATTTAAGCAGAGCAAGATATGACTTACCATCACATCTTTTTTTTTTTTTTTTTTGAGTCGGGGTTTCTCACTCTGTTGCCCAGGCTGGAGTGCAGTGGCTCACCACAATCTCTATCTCCTGGGCTCAAGCAATCTTCCTGCCTCGGTATCCTGAGTAGCTGGGACTACAGGCACACACCACCATGCTCAGTTTGTGTATGCGCGCGCGCGCGCGCGCGTGTGTGTGTGTGTGTGTGTGTGTAGAGACAAAGTCTTGCTGTGTTGCCTAAGCTGGTGTGTGTGTGTGTGTGTGTGTGTGTGTGTGTGTGTGTGTGTGTGTGTGTGTGTAGAGACAAAGTCTTGCTGTGTTGCCTAAGCTGGTCTCAAACTCCTGGGATCAAGCAATCCTCTTGCCTCAGACTCCTAAAAAAAAATGCTGGAATTACAGCACTTTTGGGGATTTATGCAGTTTTTGGATAAGTCACCACATCTGACCCATTACATCTTCTGACTACTTTCTCACTACCTTATTCTCCCTTTATTTCAGTTTCTCTCAACCGCAGTATGATTTCTACCCCTCCCACTCCAAGATCACCTGGTACCTCCAGATCACCACATGCAACCCTACCATGCAGTGGTTAACAGAAAGGGCTCTGGAACCAGATTGCCTGGGTTGAGGTCCCAGCTGCAAGGCTCTCTGATTCTATGACCTTGGGCAAGCTACTTAATGTCTCTGTGGCTCAGTTTCCTCATGTACTGATGATGATAACAGCACCTTCCTTACAGAGCTCTTGAGAAGACTGCACATCCCAATAAGTGTTAAGGAGCTTAGATTTACACATAGCACATGGGAAGCTGTTGATGCAAATTACTATTCCTTGGCATTTGTTTTCTAAACTTTCATGAGACAACATACTATACATCCAAAAACTGCATAAGATATAAATGTGGAGCATAATGAATAATGATACAGTTCACTCCATGAAGGCTCCTGAGTGTCCCTTGTTGATCTGGCCCTTCTTCATCCCAGAAGTAACTGCTATCCTGACTAAATTCCTTCTTTCTTCACAGTTTTACCACCTATGTACACAGCCCTAAATAGAGAACATTAATTTTGCAATTTTTTTTTTCTTCCTGACCCCCTATGAGATGGTAAAATTTTGTATGTTTTTGAACTTTATACTAGTTTAATCCTGCCGGGATAAATATACATGTTTAAGACTTGCTTCTTTCATTAAACTATGTTTTTGACTGATGTGTGTGGCTGCATTTCTCTCCAGTTCCTTCACTTTTCTTTCCTTGTTGAATAGTACCACATGGTGTGAGCAGAGCACAATTTACTTATCCGTTATGTTGTTGATGGATGATTGGGTTGTTTCCATTTTGTTGCTCTTATAAACTATGCTATGATGAAGATTATTTTATAGAGGTTTATAGGGATAGAATTTATAGACAATAAAATTCATTATGTGGATGTCCAGTTTGATGACTGACAAATATGCCATCATGGAACCAGGATTATCAGTTAAATCTTGATACCTTGGACCATGCGCTCCATCCCCTACACACAATGCAACTTCTTTGTCCTGTTTCCTTCCCTTCCTCTGCAGGATGAGGTATTCTCAAGCGTCCCTTCCTTCCTCCCCTTCCTACTCTTCTAAAGTCCTCATCCTGGCTCTGCTCATTACAGCGATGTGCCCAGAGGATCCACCCAGCGCTGCTTTCTCCTTCACTGCATTCTCTTGCCAGGTTCCTCATCTGCTCCCTCAGCAGCATGCCCACAGATTACTCCCAAGTCTGTTCTAGGCTCTTATTCAGTCTGAGAATCACAGGCCACTGACACTTCAAATTCAGCAGGTCCAAAAGCAAATTCTATTTGCCCCAACCACCCCCTACACACACACACACACACACACACACACACACACACACACACACACACACACACTCCCTTTATTATAATGCCCCTAGAAGCCTAAACCTCAAAACTCAGATCTTTGATTTTTCCATTTATCAAATTCCCTACAATCACTTTCAAAGAGCTACCTATTCAACTGCAAAAATTCCTCCAAGTTGTCTTCCTCCACTAGTCCCCCTGCCTCTCAATATCTCCCCTCTTCTATTTGCCAAGAGAGTAATCCCCTACTCAAAACAACCTCTGATGGACCCTACACAGCATGCAAAACACAGCCCCACGTCCTTCAAGGACCTTCAACATTGTGGTGAACCAGTGGGGAATCAGTTGCTTTTGCCTTACCCCCCAGCCTCCTTCTTTCAGGGAAAGCACTCCATTTTTCCTGTGGGGAGCTACACCGCTCCATTCTCAGGTGTGGTCAACACTACCCACTTCCCAGACCCAGGGATAGGGCCATCACCCAGCCAATAAGCACACTTCATCTCCCTGGCCTCAGTATCTGGTTTCCAAAGGCCAGTCAATTCCATGAGACTTCATCTTATTGAAAAAAAGCAGCTGTCTTTTCCTGATGGCCTCAAAGCAGGGAGGATGCCAGAGTCTTCAACATGCAGCTCAAGTGAGAAAGAACATCCTGCCATCTTCGGCTCCCATAGCCCTGTAGTCTATGGATCCTACAGTGGAGTCCAAAACAGTCCCTTCTTTGCTTAAGCCATATTGGGCTAATTTTCTAACATTTGCAAAGGGTCCCTCATCATCTCACCACCCCTTCACCCCTCAGCCATGCCAGACATTTTCTAAATCAGAAACAAAACAAATACCAACAAAACTATTCAAGCAAGTCGCCTTACTTAATTCTCAAGAATTGCTTGGATGCCTCTGTGCCTTTGCTCATGCTGATCCCTGGGCCTGGGTTGCCTTCCCTCTCTGGCCTCTGGGAGGACCAACGCCTTCTCCTCCTCTGTGAGGGTTCTCACTCTCCTCTCCCTTCTCTGAGTCCCCACAATGTTCTGCATACATTTACAACAGTTTCCTGCTTATAACCTGTCTTTCCCAACAAGGCTGCCAGGTACAAGGGCAGTGGTCAGGGTCCACCACTATCATCCCCACATCTTATCCAGGTGATTGTTCACCTGAATGGGAGAAGGACAACACAGCAGAAGAGAAAGTCTCCCACCTGGGGTTGCTCACGCAGGGCTCTCCCAGGTGTAGACCTTACCCACATTCCCAGGGTGAGGAGCACAGCCTGGGCACACAGCTCACCTCTAAAAAGCAGGCCAACCAGAACACACTGGGCGTATAGATCAGGTGACACTAGTGTAGCAGAGGCTCTCACTGGTAGAGTGCAAGTGCAAAGCCATGGACTCCACTAGCTCTGTGGACTCCCAATCAGCTTTGTTTTCCACATTTTCACAAACCCATGACCTCAGAGCTGTAATAATCCATTTGGGCACTGTGCCTTGTTTGAATCTGCAGGCAGGCACAGCAGCATACATGGCAACCTCTGCCCTCTCTCGGGGCCAGAAAGGGGAAGGGAGGACAAAAATGTACATTGGGACTCTGCTTCCCTGTTTTTTTGTTTGTTTGTTTGTTTGTTTTCCTTGAGACAGGCTAGAGTGCAGTGGTGCAATTATGGCTCACTACAGCCTTGAACTCCTGGACTCAAGTGATCCTCCTGCTTCAGCCTCCTGAGTAGCTGGGACTACATGCATGAGCCACCATATCTGACAAGGGACATACTTCCTCTTACCAGAGAAACCCTGGGGGTGGCCCCAAACTCCTGTGCTATTCAATGCTGCTGTCTGTCTTATGCTGCTCCTCTCTCTTCTCTCTAGGAAACTCCTGAGGGTTGTTGGGCAGCCAGAGAAGAGTGACCTGGTGGGTGAGGAATACTCAAGGTGAGGGCAGCTGCCTGGACTCCCCCCAAGGCTAGCCTGAGCAGGAAAGCAGGAGGTAGCTTCCTAAGCTGATGCCACCACAACTTCTCACCTGCCCCATGCAGGTGGGGCTGGCCTTTGTCCTCTTCCATGCTGCCCTGTAGTGACTTCTTTCTCCCGGTTTATTTACCCTACATTCACTGCACAGAATGAATCTAACAGGAAGAACTGGGTAATGTGGTGGTCCAGGTTCCGAGCAGGAAAGAACCCTTTGCCAAAGGTGAGCCAGGCCTTCTTGTCCCAGTGACCAAGATGGCAGAGAAAGAAGATAAAGTAGGATTAGATCTGACAATAGGTATAACAGGAGGTAAGAGGGTCAGCTCAGTGCTGTGAGAAGCAAGAACATCCCCCAGCCAGGTACTCCCCTCCTTCTGAATACAGATAATCAAAATAAGTTAACTGAGGGGCAGAGTTGTGGCCATGGGCGTGGTGGTGAGAGATGGGTACCTGGCGCTCACCTCCTCATTAACTAGTACCAGGACCTTGTCTAAGTAAGCCCCATTTCCTCATGCTTGTGAAACAAGCCTGCTGGACTTGATCTGTCACACAGGGCTCTTCCAGCAAAGCAGCCTGTGAGTCATCAGAAAATTCAGTGGGAGGTGGGGACACGGCCATCCAACCCCTCCCTCTGCCACACCCCTGTTTACCAAACAGGCTTACACCACAAACCCACTGCAAAAATCCCCAAAACAGGTTCCACATGGCCCTGCTAGGCTTCCACCACAAACGCTGAAGTTGGAAGATCGGCCTGAGGCAGGGTGCAGTTGGACTAGGCAAGGACTTTGCACCTTTCTGACCTGTGAAAGTTTAAACATGGTCATGGTGTTAAGTGATCTGAGAGAGGCATCTTTCCACTGCCCTGGGTGGTTCTGGCGGGACACTCTGCACCAAGGGTGCTGAAAGTGAGGAATGAATTACATTTCTTAACTTCTCCTCCAATGTATTTATTTTTTGGAGACACCCAATACAATAGATGGAGACACCCAATACAATAGGAAAGAGACCAACCCAGGTGGGCCACAGCCAGTTACAGCAATGTAAGTGTGTCTGCTTCACTTTGAAAAGGAAGTTGAATCTCTGTCACTTCTGCAAGGTCACCCTGAGTACACTACCTAAGTGTGCTAGTCCTCAGGTGCTCTTTGCCCAGTGCTTCTCCCCAAAGCTATACAAATGCCAACCAAATGTACCCCAAGCCTAAGAGCACAATGAGTTAACTTCCTTCCAAACTCACTGAAGACTGCTTCAACCTCCATTTCCTACCTAAACGCATATAACAGGGACAGTGAAGGGCCAGAACTCTCTTCTCTTCCTGCTGAGCCTGAGAAATATTCTTAGCTTCTCAGTCCAGCTCCTTAGCACCTACATAAGAGACCAGGAATGGAAAGAGAGACAAGAAAAGAAGAGGCTGGGAATCATCTCTTTCCCTCCTCCTTAGAAGTTCTAAAGACTGAGAAGGAGGAAATAGAAGCTTTTGGTTAAAAGAAGGCTTGGTGGAGGTACTCAGGTTTAACAGATAGCTGAAATGAGTAATTTGTATCTGATTCTTTGCATCTTGGACTCTGTGGTTGATTTCATTCTATTTCTAGACCAACCTGCAACCTTATCTCCTATTTAGCACAGATGACCTGTCTTGATTTCCTCACCATCTTTGTCCTAGGTGTGGACACGAGTACACGTACTCGCAACGCAGAGTTCAACTCATGGGCCTCTTCTCTGCCCTCATTCCTTCTGGTCTCCATGCAGCTTTTGCCTTCACCTTGAGACTTCTCCATCTACTTTTTCACGTTAACCAGCCGGCTTCCTTCTCTGCCTAAGAGCCGGACCAGATCTCTCAAATACTATCCAGGAACACATCAATAATCCCATCACTTCTGTACTTCACTAGTTACCATTTTTGGTAAACATCCATTCTCTTCCTTCTTGTGTGTGCCAACTTTACTTTTTCTTTTGCTACCACCCCTATTCCTTCCTCAGCTCAGGTGGTGAGGATGGAGTTGATCCTACCTCCCAACCATGCCACCCTAGGCTTCATTTAAAAGCCACTCAGTGATTTTCCTGTTTTCTTCTACGCCCATGGTCATCCCCTTGACCCAGTATTTTAAATCAGTGCCTCTCAAGCCTGGATGAACACCAGAATCACCAAAGGAGCTTTTAAAAAGTAGGGTACCCTGGGACCCATCCCATACCAATGAACTAACAATCTCAATCAAAATCAAAATACCAGCTGGGTAGAGCGACTAATACCTGTAATCCCAGCACTTTTCGAGGCCAAAGTGGGAGGATCTCCTGAGGCCAGGAGTTCGATACCAGTCTCAGTAACATAACAAAACCCCATCTCTACAAAATACTAATAATAATAATGCCTGGGCCCTTTCTGTTTTCTGTTTCAGGATTTTTGTTTGTTTGTTTTTAAGTTCCTCAGACAATTCTAGACTTGCTTTGAATAGATGACCACAAATCTCATATAGGCACTCAACTCTTGCTATTCTCCCCTAATGGTAAGTTCAATGGGCAAATTTTTTTTTTTAAGTTGGAGTCTCACTCTGTCACCCGGCCAGATCGCAGTGGCACACTCATGGGCACCCCAGTGTCAACCTGCTGGGCTCCAGTGATCCTTCCGCCTCAACCTTCCAAGTAGCCGGAACTACAGGCGCGTGCTATCATGCCCGGCTAATTTTTTGATTTTTTTTATTGTAGAGATGAGGTCTCGCCAAGTTGTCCAGGCTGTTCTCGAACCATGGGCTCAGGCAATCCATTCACTTCGGCCTCCCAAAGTGCTGGGATCACAGGCTTAAGCCACCGTGCCTGGACTGGGCAAGTAATTAAGCATATCTTGAACACGTTTTAGGAAACTGTGTATATTCCTAAACTTCCCATTGAAGAAGTGCTACGGAGTCTTGCTACTCAAAGTGGGAACCAGGCACCAGCAGCATCACCATCACCTGAGAGCTTGTTAAAAATGCAGAATCTGCATTTTAATAAATCCTTAGGCGATGGGTTTGCACATTCAGGTTTGAGAAGCACAGTTCAAGCCATCTAGCAACACTACTACATCTACCCAATAGGTCTGTTTTCCATTTGCCCAAACAATGACTTCATTTCTCAGATAGTAACCTTGCCTCACAGTTCACTTAGACAGGGGCAACCCTACAGGAGCTGCTCATCAACCCACTGCCCAAATTCCATGCCACTCGCATCAGTAACCAAGCTCAGCCTTCCCTCCCATAACAGTCACTGCTCCTACCAAAGGCAACCTACCTGTTTTTTACCTATTAGCATATAACACCTATCTTTTAAAAAAAAAAAAAAAAGGCTGGGCTCGGTGGCTCAGCCTGTAATCCCAGCACTTTGGGAGGCTGAGGTAAGCCCATGGGTTCAAGACCAGCCAGGGCAACTTGGCAAGACCTCATCTCTACAATACACCAAAAATTAGCTGGGCATGGTAGTGCGCACCTGTGGTTCTGGCTACTTGGAAGTCTAAGGCAGAAGGATCGCCCAAAGCCCAGCAGGTCAACGCTGGGGTGGTCGTGAGCATGCTACTGCACTCCAAGCCTGGGTGACAAAGTGAGACTCCAGCTCAAAAAAAAAAAAAAAAAATTAGAGATAAACATATTCTTTGGCCCCAGTCCTCTAGTCCCTTGCTTTCCTCAACAAAAATTTTCACCAAAAGTGTTTCCTATAGTCACAGCTTTGACTTTCTTGCCTCTAATTGTCTCCTACGCACGCCACTGAGCCCACCCTTCTCGCCATGACCTAAGACCTTTACACTGTCACCAACTCCAGGGGCACCTGTCTCTTCTACAGTCCTTGGCCTACCAGTAGTATTCAACATCCCCTTCTTCTGGAAACCTTAACTTCACTGAGCTTCCGTGGCATCTCACATGCTTTCTCAAGTGGTCTCCTTTTGGGATCATCCTCCTATGTTCAAACTTAAATGACAGAGTGCCCCAGGACCCTCTCCTGCTCCTCCCTTTTTTTCTACATACCCACTCTCTTTGGTGGCCTGAGTCTGTCCGATAGCTTTAGATATCCTCTGCTCCCAATGACCCTAAAATCACCTCTCTAGCCCTGTCTCTCCCAGCTCTCCAGACCCATGGCCACCAGGCTACTTATCATCTCTTCTCTGACACTCAGGAGGAATCTAACAAATCCAACAAAGAACTCATTTTTCTCACTTCTAAAAGCAAACAAAACCTGCTCTCCACACCCTCTTTTTTTCTTTTTTGGCTTGTTAGCATTTTTATTTTTAATTCAAACTCATGAAAAATTGAAGGGAAATTAGATGTTCCATCAGATTTAGTCAAACACTGAATAGGTCTTGTGGAATCTGACTGCAAAATTAGTTATGGATGGCTTTTGGCAAAAAAATTACTGGAATTAAAATACTGCTTGTCTGTTTCTAAAATGTGTTGGTGCCAATTGTGAGGCCTCTGGTAAACTATTGCAAGGGTCCTTGTTGTCCCTTTCATAATTACCAATTAGATTAAATTTTTTTATTTTTTATTTTAATTGTTTTAGAGTGGTGGTGTACAAGTGAGGATTTGCTACATAAGTAGGCTGCATGCAGATGAAGTCTGGATTCTAGTTGGCTCTCTCTCCCCTTGGTAGAGGACCAGGTATCCTCTGTCCATACTCTATTTTCATGAATGGTACCACCATCCATCCTCAAGTCCTCCCCTCTTCTACATCCAACCTTTCATCCAACCATCCAACCATCTCACCTCCTGTCAGTTCTATCTCTAAAATTCAACCAGATCATCACATTTCTCCTTTTCCACTACTGCCATGCTGTTCTCAATATTATTCCATTTTTCATCCTCTGCAATTTATTCTCAACATGACAGCCAGAGGGAAGTTGGAAAAAATGAATTGGATTATGTCAACCTTCTAACTAAAATCATCCAAAGACTTTGTACTACTCTTAGGGGGAAAAATTCATTTACCCTAATTCACAAAGCAATAAAGTTGGCCTCTGTCAAGCTCATCTTATACCATTTTCAGTCTTCCCCCTCCAGCCACCTTGAACTTCTAGCTCTGTGCCATCCAATGCAGGAGACATTGGCTACATGTGGCTATTTAAAGTTAAAATTGCTGGGCACAGTGGCTCATGCCTGTAATCCCAGCACTTTGGGAGGCGGAGGTGAGAGGATTGCCTGAGCCCGGGGGTTCAAAATTAGCCTGGGCAACTTGGTGAGACCTCTTCTCTACAATAAATCAAAAAATTAGCCAGGCATGGTGGTATGCGCCTGTAGTTCCAGCTATTTGGAAGGCTGAGGCAGAAGGATTGCCTGAGTCCAACAGGTTGAGGCTGCAGTGGCCATGAACATGCCACTACACTCCAGCCTGGGCAACAGAATGAGACTCCAACTCAAAATAAAATAAAATAAAATAAAGTTAAAATTAAATTAATTCAAACCCAAATAAAACAAAAAATTCAGGCATTTTGCAAGCCTGCCTCCTGCCTTTGCACTTGCTGTCATCTCTGCCTAGAGTGCTGACCCCCACCTCTTCCTGTGGCCAGCTCCTTCTGGTCATCCAGACATCGGCTTAAATGTCACCTCTTCAGAGAAGCCTTCCCTAGGCATCAATCCAAAGAAGCCACCCAATTCCTCTCAATCACAAGGGCTTGTGTAACTCTCCAGAGCATTTCCAACTAGCCTATGCCTTTCTTGTTTGTTTGTGTTTGCCTACTTATTGCCTAACTCTACCTCACCACCCCACCCCAAAGTATACTTAGAGGCCAGGAACTTGTCGACTTTACTCACCACTGCATTCCAGCTCCTCGTCCTGTGCTGGTGGAGCAGACTGCCCGACACACTCTGCTCAATAAGTATAAGTGAGCTTTCAGATCATGTCATGTTTGTATTTCCTCTCGCATCTCTCACAACCATCGCCTTCTACCCATTTTCCCTGTCACCACCCAGACCGGGCCTTCATCCATTTCACCCTGGCTGTTCTACAAACAGAATCCCGCCTATGCCCTCCAGTCAACTCTGCAAATACTAGCAGGTTACTGCTGTTAATATTCCTCTTGTGAATTCCCTGTCCCTACACTTTCTGGTCCCAAATGGCCTCCATGTCCCCATATGTGCCATGCATATTCCTACCTCAGTACTGGCAAGGCTTTTTCCTCTGCTTGGAGCACTTGCCCTGGTTCTGGGGAAATCCACACCTTCTCTTGCCTTTCAGGTGTGGCTCAGGTGGCAGCTGCTCCACAGACACTGGCCCCTCCTCTGATCTTCTGCAGCTCTTCCTGTCTACAGCCTGGCTTTGGCACTTAGGCAAGTCCCACCTCCCACGTGTAGGCACACAGATAATCCCTGAGATCATGCCCAAGAGAATGGTTCTCAAACTTTGCTGAGGCTCAGAATCAGCTGGAGAGCTAGTAAAGAACACACAGGTCCATGCTCATTGAGGCCAGAGCCTTTGTACTTTTCCCACATTTTCTAGGTGATTCTGAGATCCATCATGGCTTTGGTACATCAGCCCTTCAATATGAGGAGCTAAAGTTCTGCCTATTTCCATCAACTCAGAACACCTGGGAAGTGACTGCCTTGGCTAATAACCTTCTCTCACACAAACTTGTTCTTCTTTAACTTTTAAAAGGTACTCCCTGTGGTAGGCTGAAAAATGGCTGCCGAACGTATTCACATCCTAATAACCAGAACCTGCAAAAGTTACCTTATATGACAAATAGGACACTGTAGGGCGTGACTGAGTTAAGCATTTTGAGATGAGGAGCCATCCCGGATTGTCTGAGTAGGCTGTAAATGCAATCACAAGAGTTTTTCTAAGAGAAGGACAAGGTCAAAGAGGAAAGAAGCTGTGTGACAATAGAAAAAGGCAAAAAAGCAATGTGATGTGGAGCCAGGAGCCAAGGAAGGAGATTCTAGAAGACAGAAAAGCAAAGAAATGGATTCTCCCCAGAGCATCAGGAGCCAGCCTTGCTGACATCTTAATTTTTAGGCCTATAAAAATTTCAGACTTCAGACCTTCAGAACTATGACTGAATAAATAAGTGTTGTTTTAAGCCACTACAGTTGTGACACTTGTTACAGAAGCAATAGGAAAAAAGCATACTTCCTCCTATATTACACTACAAAGTAAAGTTCTATGTGTCTAAGGATCAAGATTTTATGTTTAACTTATGTACAGGTTGAGTACCCCTTATCTGAAATGCTTGGGACCAGAAGTGCTTAAGATTTTGGATTTTGCCTTATGTGTATGTATTATACCAGGTCTGACAATTAAGCTCGCAAACTCATCCTAGAAAAAAAGCTGCTGAATATCAATATGGTCACCTTCAAAGGACTCCCCTTGGGAAGCTATGCACCAACACCAGCGCCTAGTCCACCCATCAAAACAACTGAATGTGTCCCTTTACTTTCCTTAACCCAGATGTTATTTTCCTTAATATAAGTACTCTCTCTATACTGCTGCACTTTGCTGCTGCTTTTTAAATTGTGTATTGTATATTGGAGTTTAGTCAATAGAAACAGCTTACTCCTTCTTTTATTTTTTATTTTATTTATTATTTTTTGAGTTGGGGTCTCACTGTCACCCAGGCTAGAGGGCAGAGGCATGATCACTGCAGCCTTGACCTTTTGGGCTCAGGTGATCCTTCCACCTCAGCCTCCTAAGTATCTGGGACTACAGACATGCTAGTTTTTTTTGTAGAGATGAGGGCTTGCTATGTTGTCCAGGCTGGTCTCGAACTCCAAGGCTCAAGTAATCCTCTTGCCTTGGCCTCCCCAAGTGCTGGGATTATAGGCAGGAGTCACGGCACCTGCCCCTCCTTCTCTTCTTTTGAACACCTGCCCAGTTCATTTTACCAATGGGCATATAGGTTGCTTCTAATCATTTCCTGCTGCCTTAATCTATTGCAGCTGTGGATAACCTTGTATATTTCTCATTCTGCTTGTAGGTGAGTGTCCCTGAAGGGTAAGTACATTTCTGAGGTTGAAAGGCTGGAGCAAAGAGTAAATGTGTTTGTAGT
This sequence comes from Carlito syrichta, assembly GCF_000164805.1. Lineage (NCBI taxonomy): Eukaryota > Metazoa > Chordata > Mammalia > Primates > Tarsiidae > Carlito > Carlito syrichta. The sequence continues at coordinate 1,022,191 of NW_007259294.1, forward strand.
TTTGACAGAAAGGGCCACGTTGCCTCCAATGAGACTGTTCTAACTTAAACTTTCTCCCACATTGTGTAGGAGTGCCTGTTTCCCTACAATCTTGCCAGCATAGTGCATTTTCAGATTTAAAAATTTTGTTTGGAAAAATTTGTTTTTGCTTTCTGTGTAGTTCCTCTCCCCCTGACTCCCTCACATGACTGCTGCCTCCCATGAAGGCAATAAATGGATGGGGCTCCTCGTGGCTCCCCAGGGTCAATAGGGAGAGGACCCTCTGTCCTACAGATCCTTCAGTGGGCTTGGTCTAGCCTCTCTGCAAGCTGGCAGGTTGCTTCACACACTTTCAAGTCTCAAAGGAGGACTCCTTTTCAACATTCAAATTTTCTACTTGAGATAACACTGTGAGACTCCATTTTCTCCATGCTAACTCCCATGATCTTTTCCTACTTCCTCCCTCTCAAATTTGTCTGCCCCTACCTTACCCCTGCATGAGTCCACCCTCTCATTTTCTTGTGTCTCACCCTGTGTCTTCTGCTTCTCACTTTTCAGTAAAAAGTCAGACACGGGCAAATACCTCTGGACACCATTCCTAGGCGCTGTCCTAGGACACGTGCTCAAGAATGAATTCTGGGTTGGAACTGGGTGTGGTGGCAGCATTTCTCTCCTCCTACGCTTTACTAGTCAGGGACCTGGAGGTGGAACTGGGGCCAAGAATGTTTGGAGAGATGCCCTAAGCCAGCACAGTTCAATAGAACTTTCTACAATGATGGAAACGTTCTACATTTGTGTCGCCCAGTATAGTCAGTCTACTAACACACACCTAGTGAGCACTTGCCATGTGGCTGGTATGACAGAGGAATTGGGTCTTTAATTTTATTTAATTTTAATTAATTTACAATGAAATAGCTGCATATGCCTAGTGACTACCATATTGCACAGCACAGCTCTAAGCTGTCTACTTTTAGGGTGAAAATAGGAGTCTAAGCAGCAGAGTATATCCGGCCTAGGTTTCCTCAAACCTGCTGTCAGAATACACCAGAAGTTCTTCATCAGAGTATGCAAGCTCAGCAACCAGTGTAATTTTGGAACATCTGTATTTCCCTTATTGGAAACACAACTGGGGTTAGGCTACCAGGCCCACCAAGGGGTGTCCCAAATTCCAACTTGGTATATAGGCCTCTGTCGAGGGATTTTGGTATCCACAGATATGCACAGCAGGCACTGGGCTCTGCATTGAAAACACAAGTGACTATTTCTGGAAGTGCCCACAAGGAACTGGTAACTTGTTTGCCTCTGGGGAAGAGAACTGACAAATTGGGGACAGGAGTGGGAGGAGACCAACTTTTCACCCTATTTTCCTTTATACCTTTCAAATATCAGATTTGAGCACATATTGCCTATTCAATAAGTATAAAACTAACAAACACATATTTGGGGCTATCTATTGAACAAGAAATTTAAAACACACCCTCAAGGCCAGGCGCAGTGGTTCAAGCCTGTAATCCCAGCACTTTGGAGAGGATTGCCTGAGCCCAGGGGTTCAAGACCAGCCTAGGCAACTTGGCGAGACCTCGTCGCTACAATAAATCAAAAAATAAGCTGGTGTGGCAGCACACTCCTGTAGTTCCAGCTACTTAGAAGGTTGATGCGGAAGGATCGCCTAAGCCCAGCAGGTTGAGACTGTAGTGGCCGTAAGCATGCCACTGCACTCCAGCCTGGATGACAGAATGAGCCTCCAACTCAAAACACACACACACACACACCCAAACACACTTCACTGACTCTACAATCTCAATGGGAAGGAAAACAGCAACTGCCAGGTAAATGGGCCCAGGTTACTAGTTGCACAGCAGCCCTGAGCTTCCAGGGTGCCACAGGACCCTCGGTTTCTTCTCTCTACTGAGGATGTGCCTTTCCCTGTGGTCCAGGGCCTTGGAAGAGGAGTTCCCAAACACCTGGCCTTCAGCAAATCTGGGCTATAATCCAGCTTTGGAAATGACCAGGGAATGTGATCCCCTCCCCACCTAAATTCCATCACAGGAGTCCCATTTCTGACTAGGATGCCACCACACCCCGAGCAGGGCATACATAGCCACCACTGAAGGATCCTCTGCCAGCTTCTCACTCCAGGGAAGAAAATCAAACCAAGTCCCATGGCTGCCGTCTGATAATCACTATGGACACCAGACACCAGCCTGCATCAAGGGCTGCATCCAATTAGCCACCCCCATAACAACACCATAGCAACAAGGGTAATATTATTGCTCCAAAAAGAGAAAAAGTCACACACACACATTGTCATGTGACAGCTTTAAAGCCAGAGAGATAGCGTATTTTCACAACCTACAACTTGTGCCTTTCACTTCCTGACACAACAGCTTCTTCAGCGGGAAGTCACGGGCTCTGGGCAATTTCTTCTTCACACCATTCCAAGATGTGTGCCCTTCACAGGAAACTGGCATGAGAATGAGTCCCAGCAAGCCAGGAATAGGGACTGCCTCCTTCTCTGAATCTGCCTCGGAGGCAGGGAGGCCGGCAGGGCTGAGGGTAACACTCCAAGCTGTCCTTTGTGGGTCTATCTGGCTGCCTCTCTGTGCCAGACCCAAGCTGGCATTGGGGTTTTGGTGGTTATAGCAATGAGCCACACACTAATCTTCAGACCTAAATGTGGAAAGCATTAACCCAAATGAAAATCCATAAATCAGGACGTGAGCTTATGGCAGAGAGGAAAACAGCTCTTCTCGGAGAGGGAGAGCCTGCACTATTGCACAAGAGCTGCTTGAGTCACTAGCCAGCAGAGGGAAGGACCAGGGGAGGAAGGAGGGAGGACAGCCCCCAGTGGGACTGGCGGGTGTATCAGTGGGGGGAGTGGCACAAAAACACAGCTGTGGGTTCATAACTAACCACACTTCATCAGCAGTCCGAAGGAGGGTGGAGAGCAAGGTGTCACCTCCCCCCTCAACTCAGGAAGTGTTTCAAAATGTGTCCGCCCCAGAGAAGACAGCAGAGAGGAGTCTTCCTAATAGCAAACCGGTCACCCTTACAGCTTGCTGCTGTGCCCTGGAGAAGCAACCCTCAGCCCAGAGAGAAGGCTTCCCTCAACCTTCTTGGTTTCTCCTTGGTCATGTGCCATACTCTTTTGCGGTCCTCAAGCCTGAGGTGTCCATCATGGACATACAACTCTTGCCCCACCTTCCTGCCCAAACTCACAACCATTTCTTTTCTTCTAAACATCCCAACCTCCACACAAGTTGCTGTTGACAACAAAACAAATCCCTCAGCCTCCTCTGCCCCTAGTCCCTGGAAAGCACCTCAAACCTTCCATTAAAGCCTTGCCCCATTCCCCCAACTTCCACCATCACAGTAAATTCCAAACCTCCAATTTCCATGCAAGTTCTCAGTACCTGATGAGCGAGGCACACTGTCCCTGGGCATGGTGGTGGGGAGAAGCAGCCCCTCAAAACAGATAATTCAGCCAGAAGTAGAAGTACCAGGAGCTGTGAAACCTGGAGGCTCTAGAAACAAGCTCAGCAACCTGTAGGCTTTGGTAGGATCCCTCACCTCTCGAGGGCGTCTTCAAAATGAAGTTGGGTTTAGAGATTAACTGGATCTCTTAGACTCTGACAATGCTCATCTGTAAGAAATTCACAAAGCAAGTGGGGCTCGGTGGCTCAGCCTGTAATCCCACGCTTTGGGAGGCTGAGGTGAGTGGATTGCCTGAGCCCGTGGGTTCGAGACCCGCCTGGGTAACTTGGTGAAACCTCAGCTCTACAATAAATCAAAAAATTAGCTGGGCGTGGTAGCGCGTGCCTGTAGTTCCAGCTACTTGGAAGGCTGAGGCGGAAGGACTGCCGGAGGCCAGCAGGTTGAGGCTGCGGTAGCCGGGAACGTGCCACTGCACTCCAGTCTGGGCGACAGAGTGAGACTCCAACTCAAAACAACAACAACAACAACAAAGAAATTCACAAAGCAAAACATTTGAATGGTCCCCAGAGCATCTGACTGCTGAGGGACTTACCCCCAGAGAACTCATGCCAAGTGGGAGTGCCCTTAGCAGAGTAGGTCTGGGTAACTGACCAGGCCACTCACAGCCACTGGGTGCTCAGTAGGGCTGTGATCAGCAGGAAGCACCATCCACAACCTGCAAGGGAAGCTGCTTATGGGAGAGATCTCAGGGTGCGGGGAGGGAGACTGAAATGGACTTAGAGAACAGCAGGCAGAAAAGATGGGGGGAAAGGGTATTCCAGGCCAAGCAACCATTCATTCATTCATTCAACAAATATTTATTCAATGCCTCTCATAAACCAGACACAGGTTTAGGTGCTGGGATGCACTGGTCATCAAGACAAAAACCCATGCCCTAGGAGAGCATATAGTAAGGAGATGCACAACCCACAAGCTTGACAGACAGATCAATGTTCCAGTTTTGTTGGAAGGTGATAAATGATGAAGAGAAAAGCAGAAATAGAGCAGAGTCAAGGCATGGGCCTGGTAGTGTGAGAGACTTAAAGGAAATGAAGGGGCCTATTAATTTCCTGTATTGCTGCAACACACTACCACAAAACAAGAGGCTTAAAACAACACAAATGGGTGGCTCAAGCCTGTAATCCCAGCACTTTGGGAGGCTGAGGCGAAAGGATTGCCTGAGCTCGGGGTTCAAGACCAGCCTGGGCAACTTGGTGAGACCTCGTCTCTACAATAAATCAAAAAATAAGCCAAGTGTGGTAGTAAGCGCCTGTAGTTCCAGCTACTTGGAAGGCTGAGGCCTAAACCCAGTTGGTTGAGGCTGCAGTGGGCATGAGCATGCCACTGCACTCCAGCCTGGGCAACAGAATGAGACTCTGATCCAAAAAAAAAATACCCCCAACACAAGCATAGTCTCTTATAATTCTTGAGGCTAGAAGCCTGAAACAGGCCTCACTGGACTAAATTCAAGGTGCTGGCAAGGCTGGTTCCTCCTGGGGGCTCAAGCAGAGAATCCATTTCCTCTCCTTTCTCATCTTCTGGAGGCTGCCCACATACCTTGGCTTGCAGCCCCTTCTTCACATCCCTCAACCTCTGGCGTCTATCGTCACACCTCCTACTACTGACTCTGGTCCTCCTGCCTCCCTCTTATGAGGACCCTGACCTTATGTTAGGTAACCCAGGATCATCTTCCTATCTCTAGATCCTCAATTTCTGCCAAGTCCCATTTGCCCTTATAAAGTAATATATCCACAGGCTCCAGGGATTAGTGGACATCTTCAGAGGACTGTTACTCAGCCTTCACAGGGAGTTAGCCATGTGGGCTGTCAAGGCCCTGATGAGGAAACATGCCTGGAGCACCTGAAGAGACATCATGGACAACAGAGGCTAGGGCGGAGAATTGAGAGGAGTGGGGAGGAGTAGGTACAAAGGTTCTGGTGGCAATGCGCATCCGATTTGGTAGCACCTGATCAGCCAGTGTGAGGGCTTCCTCGGTTGCACTCCATAGAGACACAGGGTGCCATGGAAGTGTTGCAAACAGGAGTATGACATGATCAGACTTATCACATGAAAGGAACAGACCAGGCAGGTGAAGCAGCCGGGAGGTGCCTGCAACAGTCCAAGGGCATCGTGATGGTGGCTGCAGCTCACTCAGGCCAAGGTGACAGCAGTGGGGTGGTGAGACGTGTTCGAATTTTTTAAAAGAGCTGACCTGCTTTCCTCATGTTGAACATGGGACATGAGAGAGAAAGAGGAGTTGAGGGTTTTGACTTGAGCAGTTGGAAGAATAAACAAGCCATTCACTGAGCTAGGAATGGCTGCAGTGGCCCAGACCTGTGGAGAAGACCAGGAGGTTGCATTTTGGTCAAGTAGAGTGGAGGTGTCAAAGACACAGCTGGATACCCTTGGGTCTATACTTTACCCTGAGGCTAACAGAAAGCACCAGGGTCCTGCTGTTCTTCGGGGTGTGGGACAGCAATGACCACCCAAGATTAAATTTCTAGGCCAGGTACTTGTTGCAAGACAAGAGGATAGAGCTGGAATAAACAGGAATTTCGCCTGAGCCCTCAATTGCTCAACCAGGCATTTTTCCACTTCTCACAGCACACAGGGTGGGAACTGAGTCATGGGAGCAGAGCGGGATTCAGGAATGCAGTCCAACCATAGGCTCCAGAGCTTTTCTGTGAACAGCTCCACCCACTACCTGGTCAGCCTCTCTGGCCTGCCCTTGGGGCCCTCGCTGCCCTGCCAGTCAATGCCAGAAAGCCCTAGTGTCTCTGAGCTGTTATGAGGTGTTAGGGTGGTCTTACCCCAGGGGCCCAGAAAACCATGAGGGCAATGCAGGGCCAAGGGCAAGTGGCCAGACTATGCAGCATTTCCCAAGGGAGATAGGTCTTCCCCCTCCTACCAGACACTAGCACCACACACACTATGCTATGCATGCACCATGCTCAAAGGGTGATGCACGATGCGAGGGGATTCCTTGGGACAGATGGCTCAAGTGAAGTGCTTCCTGGGCCCTTTCATCCATTCATTCATTTGACAAATATTTATAAAGCATATACCAAATGCAAGCACTGTTTCTAGCTATTGAGGTGCAACATTGGTGAACAAATAGAAGGGAGAAAACCTTTGCCTTCATGGAACATTGTTCCAACATGAGATGGCAGTGGGTTAGGGGAGCAGACAATAAACACAATAAATAAGGAAAGTATAACGAATGTTAGAAGGTGGGAAGGGTATGAGATAAAACAAGGTAAGGGGTGCCGAGTACAGTAGTCCACACCTGTTATCCCAGCACTTTGGAAGGCCTAGGCAAGAGGATTGTGAGAGGGTTTGAGAACAGCCTGGGCAACTTGGTAAAAACTCGTCTCTATAATAAATCAAAAAATTAGCCAGGCATGGTGGTACGTACCTTTAGTTCCAGCTACTTGGAAGGCTGTGACAGAAGGATCTCCTGAACCTGGAAGGTCGAGGCTGCAGTGGCCATGAGCATGCCATTGCATTCTAGCCTGAGTGACAGAGTGAGACTGTGACTCAAAAAAACAAAACAAAACAACATACACACACACACACACACACACACACACACACACACACACACACACACACACACACAACTGGGAGTCCAGGGCAGAGTCGGGGGTGGGTGGCAATTTTAAACATCTCAAAGTCACAGTTGAAGATCTTTCTAGCTCTTCTGCCCACTGTATTCATTCATTCACTTATCACACAGTAATTAAGTACTCACCAGGGCCTGCCCCAGGCCCTCAGCACTCTTATGAAGCTGAAGTTTCATTCAGGGAGACTGAGGTTAAGACAATTAATTATAGAAGGGTCATGTAGGAGCACAGTTCCCAGTCTCAAGGGATTCCTACCATCGTGCCATTCACAAGGACACACAAAACACACTGGAACAAGCTGAGGGACCCTCTCAAGCATGTCACTGATTCTTGGTCAGGGCCCCAGGTTCACTTCTCTCCTCCTTCACCTCCTCCCCCGCACCACGACCTGGTTTAGATGAAACTGTTGTCTTCTCAGCTACTGGAAACCACAACTCTGGTGGTTTCTCTAGAATCCACCCACTGTCTTGACACCTTGCCTGGTGCTGCCCCAAAGCGTCTACTGGTATTAGACCTTCTCAACTACCTGGGCATTCCTCGCTTCAGAACCAACATATCTCCTCTAGAAGCACCAACCCCAATACCAAGTGGCCCCTTCAGGCTGCCACCTCCTGGCAGTCCTGATCCAAATACCTAAAGGATGGGTTTGATTCCTCTTGCCTGACTGCTCCTGCCCAGAGCCAGGCAGCCTGGGACAGAGGAAGAACAGAGGAGGATGTCACACCCCAGTGCACTGGAAGGCCAAACCTGTTTGGCAGCTCAAGTCTCTGACCACAAGTTGGCACCCTCTTTTAGGAAGTGCTTAACCATGAGCTGAGCAAGACGGCTTTCCTGATGGGAGGAAATGGAAGGCTGGTCTTACAGCATATCCCGACTTCCAGGCTCTGGACCCGCCCATCTCCTCCCCATTTATGTCCAGCTGGGAGCTGGCTGCACCAGTGCTGGTCCCAGGCCCCAGTAGAAGACACAGCTACCAACAGCCAGGCCAGCTGCTGGCTACCTCCTCCTATCCTTCCAGAAACTCTTCCACTCTTATCTCCCCTCAAAGTTGTGGGGACTTGATAGCCAGAATGCTTGCTGTGGAAGATGGGGGGTGGGGGACATTGCTTTTCCTTCTCATCCTACTACCAAGTCTCCCCCAAATGGTTCTGCTAGACCAGAACCCAATCCTAAGACCACGAGTAGGTCTGTTCTTAAAACCACAGCAAGAGTTCTTAGGAAAGCAGCTCAGGACTCTGCATATGCCAACAGCTTCCCAGATGGGGAGATGGCAGGGAGGGAGGGTAAAGGAGGGTAGCTACAGGCACCCCTCTCCCCACGCTTCCTCCCACTCTAATCCTATGCCCCCTTTATAACTGCCACAGGAAAGCAAAGGCCTGCAGGGACCCCAGCTTGGGTGTGCAGAGGAGTTCAGGATGAGTTTATGATAGCAGTAGTGACAGAGCTGTGGGAGCTAAAGGGGTCCCCTGTGTTCTCTCCATAAAATGGGGTGTAGAAGGATAAAGGTACAGCAGCCAGTGGTTAAGAATTTGGGTTCTGGCTGGGCTCGGTGGCTCAGCCTGTAATCCCAGCACTTTGGGAGGCTGAGGCGAGTGGAATTGCATGAGCCTACAGGTCCAAGACCAGCCTGGGCAACTTGGCGAGACCTCGTCTCAACAATAAATCAAAAACATGAGCCGGGTGTGGTAAGACATGCCTATAGTTTGGGCTACTTGGAAGGCTGAGGCAGAAGGATCACTGGAGCCCAGCAGGTCAACCCTGGGGTGCCTGCGAACGTGCCACTGCACTCCAGCCTAGGCGACAAAGTAAGACCCCAACTCAAAAATAAATGTAGGCCGGGCTTGGTGGCTCAGCCTGTAGTCCCGCACTTTGGGAGGCCAAGATGAGTGGATTACCTGAGCCCGCGGGTTCGAGACCCGCCTGGGCAACTTGGCGAGACCTCATCTCTACAAAAAAATTAAAAAATTAGCCGGGCATGGTAGCGCGCGCCTGTTGTTCCAGCTACTTGAAAGGCTGAGGCGGAAGGATCACCGGAGCCCAGCAGGTCGAGGCTGCGGTGGCCAGGAGCGGCCACTGCATTCCAGTCTGGGCGACAGAGTGAGACTCCAACTCAAAAATAAATAAATAAATAAATGTAAGCCGGGCGACAGAGTGAGACTCCAACTCAAAAATAAATAAATAAATAAATAAATGTAAGCTGGGCTTGGTGGCTCAGCCTGTAATTTCGTGCCTTGGGAGGCTGAGGTGAGTGGATTGCCTGAGCCCGCCGGTTCAAGACCCGCCTGGGCAACTTGGTGAGACCTCATCTCTACAATAAATCAAAAAAATCAGCCGGGCGTGGTAGCGCATGCCTGTAATTCCGGCTACTCGGAAGGCTGAGGCGGAAGGATCGCCAGAGCCCAGCAGGTTGAGGCTCCCGGCCACCGCACTCCAGTCTGGGTGACAGAGTGAGACTCCAACTCAAAAAAAAAAAAAAAAAAGTAAAAAACAGAATTTGGACTCTGGAGAGAGACAGCCAGGGTGTAAATGCTGGCTCTGCTACTTGCTGGCTGGGTGACACTGGGGACATTATTAAACATCTCTGTGACTCAGTTTCCCCATATGTAAAACTGGCGTGGTAATACATATAGATCGGTTATCAGACTAAATGAGTGGATAAAGACCAAAAGCTTAAACCAGTGCCTGGAAAATAGTGTTATATAAATGTTGTCTATTATTATTAAATATTCCTGTATCAACATACCTGTTTTAAAATATTCTATCCATCCGTGTGGACATATGTCCATTTGCTGTGGAAAATGTAACCTCAGACCACTGAGAATGCTTTCTCATTCCTCTTCAACCTCTCCCATGGGCTTCCCTAGCCCCATTCCTCCCAACTGAGACTCAGAAGCTCAGAAGATTTCCGGGTGCCACTAGCACTCTAGCAAGGAATGAGGCATCCCCTCCCACAGTCATCTCAGAAGCCACTGAGACTATTCTCATGATGGGGCTTGGAAGTAGGTGTCCATGGCTATCTGGAGGTCAGTAACCCCTGCTATAAGTCCTCATAGAGGTCACAGTAGCCCCTGCCATAAGGCCTCACCTCTCAGCACTGAGATTCAACCCTGAAGTCTGTCATACAACTTCCACATTCGAACAATACCTTCTCAAAATGGCATCTGCACCATATCCAAGGAGGCAGCAAGGGGAGGGAGGACACAACTTACTTCTTGCAGTACAGTGACCTAAGCACACTTTCTCCTCTGTATCTACCACATTGTCCTCCCAGGCTCACCCAGGAGACCATGCTTTAGAAACTCCTAAGGCCATTCACATGTTTTTATCCATACTTCCCTCCCACTGAAGACTTGCCAGTAGTGCTTTGTCCTTAGCCAGTGCCTAAGCTAGCATCTTGTAGAAACCCTTACCCCTCTCCCCTAGGCACATGCACACTGAGACAGGGACCCAGATGCCCTCCACTTGAGGCACGTTCCTGGACACTTGGGGTTATATGTGTGCCCCTATTCAAAAGCTCAAAAACACACCCATTTTCTCAGACCAAGTGAGAAAGACTACCTGGGGCCTGACTCACCAACAATTCCCCACCAGCAGGGGCAGCCTCACTCCCCTGGCCTTGGGGCTGATGGCTGGTTTGGTTAACAGCCATCAGAGAAAAGGATGAAGGTCCCTGGTTCATGGTGAAAAATGTCAGCTTTCAATCATCGCTCCTCTATGGCAAATTATTTACCTCTATGGACCTAAAAACTCAAATCACAGCTTCACATGGTTATAGCAGTAACTGAAATGTTTTTTTTAAAAAGTGCAGGCTAAAGATCTTTTTTTTATTTTTAAGACTGGCTAAGAGACCCCATGTTTAAACAAGTAAAAATTTTTTCTTTTCATATCAATGCCTTGAGATAGGGCATACACCCTCCAGTTTGTTGGGGTCCTCAACACCCACTAGAATCACCTGTTGGACTTGGGAAATCACTGAAAGCTGTTTGTTTGTTTGGTTGGTTGGTTGGTTGAAGTCTCACTCTGTTACTCAGGCTGAAGTGCAGTGATGGTACAATCACGGCTCACCACAGTCACAAACTCCTGGACTCAGGCGATCCTTTTGCCTCAGTCCCCCAAGTAGCTGGGACTACAGGTGCACACCACCAGGCCTGGCTAAGATTTTTATTATTTTGAAGAGATGATGTCTTGATATGCTGCCCAAGCTGGTCTTGAACTCTTAGGTTCAAGCAATCCTCCTGCCTCGGCCTCCCAAAGTGCTGGGATTACAGGTGTGAGCCATAGCACTCAGCCAAAAGTTTTTTCTAACATCTTACTTAGGGCAGTAGTCTCAGAGCTTTCTCTCTTATGCATCACAATCCCCCAGGGATCATTTAAAACACAGACCACTGGGCCCAGTCTTAGAACCTTTAAAGTACAGCTCCATCCAACAAGTTCCCAGGTGTTGCTACTAGTCCAGGGACCACACTCCAAAAAGCCTGGCCTCAGAAGGCTAGAAAGCACACTGAGGATCATTCTGTACCTCTAGCCTGGTCAACGGTGTCTGGTCTATCCCTGGTGTTGAACTGTCTCAGCTGTTCCATCTTGCATCTCAGACACATGCAGAGCTTGGGGTGGAATCCCCCAAACCCCATTCATCACTCCACAATCTGTGGCCACACTGGGTCCTGTTTATCACCCCTGGGTTGGAGAAAAAGACTCTCAGAGGTCCCCAGCCTGCTGCCTTCAACACTCAGCCACCAACCCTCTCCTAGAACTCACTTCCCCTCCAGGTGTGAACTCCATCCTGCCCTTCCAGGAATAGACAGCAGCGTCTGATCCCTGGAGGTATCAAGGCCAGAAGGTTGGAATCCGAGGCCTACGGGTAAGGAGAGGACACAGCCCATCCTTGGCACAGCTGACTTGAGGACAAGTCTCTCCATCCTGAGCAGAGCCTGGAGACAGTGGGTTTCCCGGGGGGCCTGGGTAGGATACACACTGCACCCAGTGTCCAGGCCACACAATGCACAAGAGGCCAGCAGGGCAGGCAGCCAGGGCCCACTCATGCCAGTACCATCTGGGAATCCTTGCCAGGCCTTGCAGGGCCAGCTGAAGAAGCTGGACTCTGTACTGGGGCACAGTCAGGCTCTATTCTTATCTCAAGGGGGAATGTGTGACTCTCCTTCTCATGAATGGGGGCCCCTGGCAAGGCAGAGAAGGAAACAGAGTCGTCACTGTGCCTGAGAGGGCTCCCCACACGGCTCCCGGTTCCAACCAGCCCCTCGTGGCAGGGCCTTGCACAAGCCTCCAACAAGGAAAGTCCAAGCTGAAGGTGGACATGGAAATGGATGGTCCCAAGCCCTGTGCAGACTGCCCCTCCCTCACTCTGCAAGGCTTGGGCCAGGAAGACCAGACCAGAAACTCGCACATTCACTCCCCAGTGAAATCAGCAGAACAGGTTCCCAAAGGAAAGCACAGCCTCGACACAGTTCCCTACTAAACCCCAAAGGAAGGAGCCCAGAGATCCTACAAATCCCACACATGCACACAAATCCCCACCACTCGCCTACCTAGCTCCCCCAGCATGCCACAGGTGGCTGGTAACAGATCTCACTAAGAGCTCTCTTTAGGCCTGCAAATCCCAGTCTTGGCCAACAAACGGGACATCAGGCATCTTCAAGGACTCTAGATTGGTGCAACCTTTCTAAAAAGCAGGATGACAGCATGGATCAAAATAATGGACACCACTCAGATGCAGTAGCACTTGAGGGGTATACATTTCCTGGAAATTAATCTCAGTGCAAAAAAGACATCACCACAAGGAGTCTTACCTTCAGTGATTTTAAAATAACAGCAGCAGGGAAAAAAAGGAAGCAACCTCAGTACCTGTCACCAGGGGATTGTAAATTAATAGTTCATCCATGGCCGGGAGTGGTGGCTCATGCCTGCAATCCCAGGACTTTGGGAGGCTGAGGTGAGAGGACTGGCTGAGCCTAGGAGTTCGAGACCAGCCTGGGCAACACAGTAAGACCTTGTCTCTATAATAAACAATAAATAAAAATTTAAAAGTTCACCCAAACTATGAATAGAAAACACTAAAAATGATGCTACAGATATATTTACTGACAGATATATACTCAAAGAACATTAAGTTTAAAAAAAAACAGGTCAAGCAATTGTGTGCACAATATGATTACAAAAGAAGAAAAAAGGAAATTATTGTTCTTTTCTGGTAGGACAAAAGAGGGAAAGATGAGAGGGTGATGGGGATGGGGAGTTTAGGGTGGTGTGGGGAATGAGGCCAGGCTGTGAGGGGGTCAGCTGCGGGTGGGAGCCACTGGAGGGGTGAGACTGAGTCTTGTTTAGACTTCCCCTGGATCGGCCTTGAAAGACTATGAAAACATCCGGAAAATATTTAGCTAGTAAATCTTTGAGAAGCCCCTCCACCCTGCATTATTTATTAACACTCTCCTTCCATTCTCCTCCACCCTTCCACACATCCAATCTCCCACTCCAATTTCTATCACAGACTCAGAATAGGCAGAGCCAGAGAAAACTGGACCAGGCTGAGGCCATGTGCGTTTTGACTGCGGTGGGTGCTGTCCATCTGTGGCCTGCACTGATGTATTCCCCAGCCCACTGCCGTAGCACAGCTCTGTGACCCACAGGGAACCCACAGCAGGGGCTAAGGATGGGTACACTCTTTGGGTTCCCTGGCCAGCACATCACCAGCAGTGAATGATCCAGGGACTCAAGGAATGGCAAGGGTTAAGCGGGCCTTTCTCGCAAAGGGGGAGTTGCTTCCCAGACAGGGAAAAGTATTTGTTCCAACTCTCTCCCTTTTCTTGCAACTCCTTGGAGTTCTCAGGGAGGAAACCCTTAAATAATAAATACGGGTGTAGAGGGAGAAGAAAAGGGAGAGAGAAGTCACATGCACATGAGTATGTGTGTGTGTATGCGCACACACACACACACACACACACCCCCCC
>NW_007259294.1:1036251-1075317 GCF_000164805.1 Carlito syrichta
CCCCCCCCCCCCCCCCCCACACACACACACACAAACAAAACCTCAAGATATCCTCCTCCTGTCCCTGATAAGTCCCCAGAATTCTGGGAAGCCACTCGCTTGCTGAGAACAGCCCTTTTTTGAGGGTTAGGAGCCAATCCCAGTGTGGGGTCCTGGAAAAGAATACGTTCCAGAACCAAGCAGACTCTGATTCTAGTCCCAATGAGAGTAGAGCAGACAGAGTGGGCCAGTTCTGGGTTCAGATTCCAGCTCTGCCACTTAAGCTGTGTGACCTTCCTTGACCTCTTTGGGTCTCTATTTCATCACCTAGAAAGTCCTGGTATGGTTGAAGGGAGACAGCACCAGGTGTACTGGGAGTCTAGAAACCTGGGTGTGAGTGAAGGCTACTTACTGCATTTGCGACTTTGAGCGAGTGACTAGTGACAAGTGCCTAGAACTCAATTTCCCATGCATTGAGAAGTCTGCAACCTGAAGGGAGGATCCAGCCAGCTGGTAGGGGTAGACCAGCATACTGCATTGCTTGCTCCTGTTATTTTATTTAAATCAATCAACAACATTACAAGATTGGTAGTTTGTGGATTTCTAGCTGGGCATGCGTTCCCAATGACTGGCCGATGCTGCAGGTTACCAAACGCATGCAGATCCTTAGATCTCAGTGAGCTGAGTGTCCACTGACATCTGCCTCCATAAGCCCAACTTGAAATGGTTCAGGCTTCCGTGATTGTAGACATCATCTTTGCTCTGAACAGTGGGGTTAACTGAGCTCTGGAAAGAAGACAACAGGGCCTCTGTGAGTTCCTCCTGGGACGCAGCCCCAACTTGCATCTGGGGGACCCCTAGTTTCCGGGGGCCACCACCATGTGGCCCTCTCACTTTTGCACAGCCTGCAATGTGAAGTTGGACCAAACAAGGCCAAGGAGGTGAGTTTGCAAGCTGTGGGCCCGAAGGCCAGGGGGGCGGAGGTTTTTGCACACAGGTGTCATGGCCTGGAGGAGACCTGGCCTTGAGTTCCTGTGGGGATCACTCCATTTTCCTTTGCCCCAGAACCTCATCATCCACGGTCCCACCCAGCAACCCTGAAAGTATTTCAGTCGTGCTCTCACAGAGGGACAAATTCAGCACTGGTGGATACAATTGTTTGAGAACTGTATTTTAAAGACACTAACCTAAACCAGGGAAACCCTAGATGCTGCAGAGAATCCCTTGATTCCAGGGCTGATGGAAAGCAGAGGCAAAGGCCCCCCTCAAGGTGTGAACTAACACCAGTCTCTGTCCCCTAGACCCTTGAGACTGGGCAAGCTCCAAACAGGAGGAGTGGCCCAGAGAAGAAAGCTCTGAATAAATCCTGGAACCCTAAGCGTCTCCCTAGAAATGCTGATTAAACACCAGAACCGGCGCAAAGATCTGAGCAAATTCCAGGACCTCTTCTCGGACCACATAAGCCCTTGACAGAGCACAAGCAAACACTGAGTCAGACTTCTAAACATCTGGGGCTTAGCTAATCCCCTGCTCCCAGGCGTTCAGCTTGGGTGGACTCCGAGGAGAAGAAGCCCCAGCGGGGGATTTGGGTCTTGTTTCCAGGGAGCCCAGCCAGGACTGGGAGCCAAGTGCTCGCCCTGCCCCAGTTGAGGCCCCAAGTTCCACACAGAGGCCATAAGCATATCCTCCTAGGCCCACACCAGCAGTTCCGGGGTGGCTCCACGGCGCAACCCACACGTGGGAGGCGGAGGCCATACTGCCCCAGGATTCCACTCTGTGGTGGAGGTTTCAAGAGGAAACAATTCCTTAATCCCCTTCCTAAATCAAGGCCAAGAAACAACTTGTGGAGAGTCCATGGATGACTGCTCCCTCTGCCTGGCCGTCCCTGAGCTGACCTCTTGATGCTGAGGAGACGCTCTAAGGAGCCATTAGAGGGAGTGGACAGGAGGAATGGATAGGAGGGAGGACACGAGGTCCCTTGTGTTCACAGACCCACAGATCAAGCTCCCACACTTGATGTAATCAGCTCTGATTATCAATCCACAGATCATCAAATTCCAGAGTAAGCTGAGGCCAAGCACCTCCCCGTCTCACCCTTAACTGAGCCAAAATATAAAATTCAGTGTTTTATTACTTATATTTATGCAACAACATTGTTCATTGCCTGTTTTCAATTTTAGTGCAAGGTTTAAATGGTTCTTGATAGATCTGATTTCTCTCTGTGGGTCAGCAGACGGATATGAGAAGTTTCCTTACCCTTGGACATAAATAAATAACAGAAGTAAAAAGAATCTTGATGACAAAAATACCAAGACCATTCAATAGGGAAAAAGACAGTCTTTTCAACAAACAATGCTGGGACAAGAGACATACACAAGTAAAATAATGATGCTGAACAGCTTACTCACACAATATATAATTCACTTAAAATGGATCAAATGTCTAAACATAAGAGCTAAAACTATAAGATTATTAAAAAGCATAAGTGTAAATCTTCAGGATTTTGGATTAAACACCAGTTTCATAGACATGACACCAAAAGCATAAACAACAGAAGAACAAAAAATTGGTAAATGGGCCTTCATCGAAATTAGTAAATTTTGTGCTCCAAAAGACACCATCAAGAAAGTGAAGGCAACCCATAGAATGGGAGAAAATTTTTGCAACTCATATATCTGATGAGGGGTTTTCATCTACAACATATAAGAATACTTACAAATCAATAATAAAAAGATATTTGTAATTTAACTCAGTTACAAAATGGACAAAGGCTCTAAACAGACCTTTCTCTAAAAGAATATATATGAATGGTCAGTAAGCACATAAAAAGAGAGCCAACATCATTAGTCTTCAGAGAAATGCAAATCACTGGAAATGGAAACCACAATGAGACAGTACTTCACACCCACCAGAAACAGCTATGATAAAAAAAAAAAAGATAATATCAAATGTTGACCAGGATATGAAGAAATTTGAACCTCATACAACTGTGGGAATATAAAATGGTATGGCAGCTTTGGAAATAGTCTGGCAATTCCTCAAAAGGTTAAACATAGTTACCATATGACCCAGCAATTCTACTTCTAAGTATATCTCCAAGAAAATAAAAAACGTATGTCCACTGGGTGCAGTGGCTCACACCTGTAATCCCAGCACTTTGGGAGGTGAAAATGAGAGGATGCCTGAGTTCAGGGGTTCGAGACCAGTGTGGGCAACTTGGAGAGACCACATCTTTACAGTAAATTTTTTTTAAAAATCACCTGGGTGTGGTGGCAAGTGTCTGTAGTTTCCACTATTTGGGAGACTGAGGCAGAAGGCTCCCCTAAGCCCAGGAGGTTGAGGCTACAGTGGCCATGAGCATGCCACTGTACTCCAGCCTGCATTACAGAGTGAGACTTGGACTCAGAAAAACAAAAAACACAAACATATGTCCACACAAAAGCATGTACACAAATGTTCACAGCAGTATTATTCCTAAATAATCAAAAAAAAGAAACAACTCAAATGTCCACCATCCATGATGAATGAATAAACAAGATGCAATATATTCATTAACAAAGGATTATCCAGAAATAAAAAGAAATGAAATTCTGATATGTGCTGCAACACAGAAGAACCTTAAAAACATCCTACAAAGTGAAAGCAGCCAGACACAAAAGGCCACATATTATATCATTCTATTTATACATTATCCCCAGAATAAGCAAATCTATAGAGATAGAAATAGAGAAATGGTTGCCTAAGGAAGAAGTGCTTGGGGAGGAATGGGAAGTGACTGCTCATGGGCATGGAGTTTCTTTTTTGAAGTGATGAAAATGTTCTAAGATTGATTATGAGGATGATTGCACAACTCTGTGAAAAAAACCATTGAATGGTAGGCTCTAAATGGGCAAATTGTATGGTAGGTGGATTATATCTCAATAAAGTAGTTTTTAAAAAAAGTAGCAGGTATCTTGCTGAGTTTGCTATTACTTCCAAACCAGAGCCACAACTAAATTCTAAAACTCTCCTTCCCTGACCCCTCCACGTTAACTCAGAACTTTTCTTCCTCCTCCAGCACCTCTTGCCACAGCTACATCTAGGCCTATAAGAGTAGTGCGTGATTGTTCTCTGGTTCCTGTGATTACTGAGTTTTGCTTTCCCACCTAAACTCCTAAGTTTCTGAACCCAAGGGGGCCTAATTACAGTCAACATTGTTTGGGCCAGCAATGAGGATATCGAAATCTTATGTATTTCCTGCATGTATGAATGCGTGTGCTCACGAATGTATGAAAACTTATAACTATAAATGTATGAAAATGTACACTCATGAGTATATTAAAACATGTACTCTTGAATGTATGAAAGCAAGTACTCATGAATGTATGAAAACATGTACTTATGAATATATGAAAACATAAACTCGTGAACGTATGAAAACATTTGTGAATGTATGAAAACATACTAATGAATGTATGAAAACATGTACTTACAAATGTATGAAAATATATGCTCATGACTGTATTGAAACATCTACTCATGAATGTATGAAAACTATGAATGCATAAAAACATATACCCATGAGTGTATGAAAACATACTCATGAACATATGAAAATATTTAACTGTGAATTTTGAAAACATGCAACTATGAATGTATAAAAATGTACTCATGAATGTACGAAAACATACTCGTAAATGTATGAAAACACATTGTAACTGTGAACGTGTGAAAACGTACTTGTGAATGTATGAACTCATGAATACATGCTCATGAACTCACAATTCCTTCTTTCTTGCCTCTCTCACTTCCTAAACATCTGGTGCCCATAACTCAATATTTCTTAGATTTACCTCTAAGTCTTTGCTCAGATGCCAACAGGATTGCTGGTACCTTCTCCTTCTGAAGAACACCTCTTCCTTGTTGCCTGGTTCTGACTTCCTGATCTTCAACCCCACCCCACCCTACGTGCACACCCATCACCTCAGTCTTTGTCTACACAGCTGTGGCTCAGTCTCCACATGGTATCACAGTCAAAGAAACATTACTCAGGCATCCGAAAATTATTTGAAAAGCAATTTAACATTTAACCAAAGTGTCCTTTTTAAAAGGGTGGGGGCAGAGAAGTTTCATTCATAAAATGTAGCAAAATTTAAAATTTTATCCACATCTGTCAATCTGACTCACAGGCTTGGTAGCTGTATCCTCTTCCCCTAATTCCATTCCTCCTTTTCTCCTAAAGGACTTTAAATTCTTTCCAAGTCAGTATGACTTGGGTCTTTCCCCCCCACGGGCATCCTTCTCCAACAGACAGACAGGCAGCCAGACAGACAGACCAACAGACAGACTCTCGCACACCCCTCCCTTCAAAGTTAGTCCTTTCTTTGTTGTGTTTTGTTTTTAATTTTATAATTACATTTTAATTAACAAGTAAAAATTGCATATGTTTATAGTATACAACATGATGTTTTGAAATATGTTTATACACTGTGGAGTGGCTCAATCAAGCTAATTAACATATGCATTATTTCACATACTTATTTGTGGTGAAAACACTTAAAATCTACTCTCTAAGCAATTTTGAAAATATAATATATTGTTATTAACTATAGTCACCATGTTGTACAGTAGATTTCCTAAATTTATTCCTCTTGTCTAACTGAAATTTTGTGTCCTTTGACCAACACCTCTCTATTTTCTCCCCAACCAACAACACCCCACCCCTTGTCACTACCATTTTACTCTCTGCTTCTATGAGTCCAAATTTTTAGATTCCACAAATAAATGAGGTCATATGGTATTTATCTTTGCATGCCTGGCTGATTTCACTTTGCATAATAAACTTCAGGTTCATCCATATTGTCACAAATGACAGGATTTTCTTCTTTTTCAAGGCTGAATAGTTTGCCATTGTGTATATATACAGGTTGAGCATTCCAAATCCAAACTCCAAAAGACTCCAAAAGGCTCCAACGAGCATTTCCTTTGAGCACCATGTTGGTGCCTTAAAAGTTTTGGACTCTAGCCGGGCTCAGTGGCTCAGCCTGTAATCCCACGCCTTTGGGAGGCTGAGGTGAGTGGATTGCCTGAGCCCACGGATTCGAGACCCGCCTGGGCAGCGAGACCTCATCTCTACAATAAATCAAAAAATCGGCCGGGCGTGGTAGCACGCGCCTGTAGTTCCGGCTACTTGGAAGACTGAGGCGGAAGGATCGCTGGAGCCCAGCAGGTCGAGGCTGCAGTGGCTGGGAGTGGCCACTGTACTCCAGTCTGGGCGACAGAGTGAGACTCCAACTCAAAAAAAAAAAAAAAAAGTTTTGGACTCTGAAGCATTTTGGATTTCAGATGTTCGGATCTGGAATGCTCAACCTGTACCACATTTTCTTTAGTCCATTCATCCATTGATGGACACTTAGGTTGATTCCATATCTTGGCTATTGTGAATATTGATATAATGAACATGGGACAGCAGATACCTCTGACATACTGATTTAATTTCCTTTGGATATATAACCAGTAGTGGGACTGCTGAATCATATGGTAGTTCTATTTTTAACTTTTAAAGAAACTTCCATCCTGTTTTCCTTAATGGCTGAACTAATTTACATTCCCACCAACAGTGTGCAAGGGGTCCCTTTTCTCTGCAAGGATCAGCCCTTTCTCTCTTCCTGAAACTAGTCTTCCAGACCTCTACAATATTGTCCTTCTGCCCATTACTCAGATTGACTCTCTACCGTAAACATCAGGGATTAAGCCAGTCTGAAAGATTTATCCTTTAGTAAGGAGGTGAGCAGTTATAAATACACCACCACGCTCTGCTGGTTTACAGTTGCTCAAGTTCCCGATCTTGCCTTTTAATACTATTTTTGCTGTGTACTTTCCCATCTCCACATGGTGGGAATAAGCGGGCAGGGAGAACATAATGCCTTATTTTTCTCTCCTATCCACCCATAGCTCTGGTACCACCTCTGAGTTCTCTGACCAATAAGCACATAATACCCAATGCAGACATCCACAGGCCTCAGAACTGGGGTAGAGGTGGGGGATGCCCACCAGCCAAGGAGGGGGGTTTTTCCATGGTTGGCCTGAATACCTCCGCTCTGGGAAGGAAATAAATTTGCAGCAAAAGATCAAAGAAGGAAACTCAAGTTAGCAGAAAACAGTAGGGGGAAGACTTGAGGCTATCATATTAGCAAGAGATGAGACTTTTTCTGAGTTCTGAGTTGGGGAGAGAGTTTAAAGAGCAACAGCATCAATTAGTGAGCTGGCCTTACTGAACAGGGGCTCGGATCAGCCTGTAACAGCCCAAAGGGCCATATGAAGGGGCCCAGAAATCCTGAATAAAAGCAAATGCCTCCCAAATGTTGTCTCTGTCTTTTATTAATGAATCACTATGTCCCCACGGAGAAGTGTCCTATGACTAACGCAAACTGTAACTGTGTGGAGTGAGGCCAACTTGCTCATCTTCCTTTTGAACGAACCTCCCTCCCAGGACCCAGGGGAGGCTGGGTACATAGGGAGCCACTTCCTCCGTTATCAGCTCAAACCGAGGAATATGTTTCTGAACTTGGCCTCAGAACAGAATTTCTCTGGGGAACATCCACACCCTTTAGTGATTTTCGTCCCTCAGTCCTGCCAGAGGTTTGGAGTTACTGGGGGTCCTCAGGGTTTCTCCTGACTCCGCACAATGGTGCTGGAAAACACAGGCCAGATTTCCCCAGGCTGTAGAAGGCAGGGCAGCTGACGAATTCTCTTCTCACAGGGAAAGCCAAGTCGCTGTCTCTAAGTTGAGACCCACATTTCAAAGCAAATCTGGTCAGTGCCTCCTGCAAAACTGGACCCAAATCCTATACTTCACGCCACCTCCACTGCTACCATCCCAGACTGAACTACCCTTCAGGTCTGGCTGTCTGCTTCAGCTCAAAACCAGCTTCAATCTATTCTCCACGGGGCAGCTAGAGTAATTCTGTAACATCACCCACAGCTCACAACTCTCCAATGGCTTTCCTTCACGCTTAGAAAAAACAGAGTCCCCAGGAGAGCTCACAAAGGCCTGCATTATCTAACCCTCCTCAACCTCTCAGACCTCAAATCTTTGCCCTCTCCTACCTTCTCATCCAACTCGAGCTACATGGGCATCACTGCCATTCCTCAGGGCCTTTGCACTTGCTGTCCCTCCCTCTGCCTGGAACATTCTCCCCCAACCCCCCATATGGCTCATTTCCTCTCTTCATTAAGTTCTCTGCTCAAATGTCACCTCAGAGAGGTCTTCTCTGACCATCCCATTTAAAGTAATTCTCCCCCACAACCAGGCCCTCTTTCCACACATTCCCTCCACTTTACCTTCACAGTATGTAGCACTTAGCTGACATACCATATGAAAGTGTTTGTCTATTGGAAAGTAAGCTCCAAGGTGCAGGGAATCTGTCTATTCTGTAACTGTATTCCCTGTGTCTACAACAATTGCTAGCACACAGCAGTTAATCGATAAATATTTGTTGGATGAATAAATGAACAAATGAATTCTTGGTTGACTAAGGTACAATATATAAGATCACGCCCCTTCATTGTATACCTTTTTCATGGTTCTTTTACAGATGTGAAAACACTTAAACGTAAAAGAAGGAACTATTGATTCATCTTTATCCTTCAAACTCACTAGTAAGGAAGGAAGGGTACCCATAATTATTTCCATTGTACAAATAAGCAATTATGAATGTGGGATTTTTTTTAAAGGAGATAATACAACATACTGGCTTGTCCAAGACCAACTTTGTAATAAAAACCCCAAAACAACCAGAATCCAGGTTTGAAGACACTCTGTCCTATGCTCTTTCCATTGAGTCACCTCTGATTTCAGCATTCTATCCTATTAGAGAGTCTATTAATATTGTTGATCATATTAATGTTTCAAAAGTGAAAAAATATATGATCTTGAGAGATGCCAAAAAAGTATTAATTGATAAAAGTTCACTTCTATTTGTGGCTTTAAAAACACTTCTTCTTGGTATTAGGGCCAGTCTAATCTTATACTCTCTAGAAAGACACAGAAAATAGACATAAAAATGATATTAAAATGCTAAATAGAAAATATAAATGCTATCTAAAACCAACAGCCAGTATGAGAGTTATAAGGAAACTCCAGAGGAATTCCCATTAAAGATAGGAACATGACTATTTATTAGCATCCTTCTGGAACTATATATCATCAAGAACCAATTTTAAAACCTAACTAAATTTCACTCACAATAACAAGAAGAAATATCAACATCCTAGGAGTGAATTTAATGCAAGGAATACACAAGCCCTTTGTGAAGAAACCATTTATCCAGGGGTGGAGGTCAAATTAACTATGTGGAGATATCATGTTCTTGGTTAATATCAAGAATTGTAAAAGGTCTGAGATGTCTTACCCCAGGACTAGAAGCAAAGTGAGACACTCAACATTCTTAATTCCACTTAATCCTTCTAATTAATAACTCTCGGCAAAGAAGAGATTAGTATTATTATTCCCCTTTAGTGGAAGAGGCACAGATCAGATAATTTCCCATAGCAAGGAAGTCAGGACTGAAATGTAGATCATTCTGACTCCCCAGCCTGCTGTCTTCCCACCAGCTCACCCAATCTTCTGGAGATGGTTTTCCAACCTGTCAACCTCACTAGGGTGAACTTCAGTTCCCAGAATTCCTTTCTTTGTATGTTCTGGTTAGGGTAGACCACAAGGGTATTCCTGGGAGATTTGTTGGGTGAAAAAGAAGTGGCAGGGATTCTGTAGGTCACGTACACTGTTGCTTATCGGCTGACTCACCTCAGTGGTATGAAGCAGCAGCTGGGCCTGCAACTGCTCCACCATCCCATGGTGCCTTCTTCAGCCTCTCTGACTCCTGGGCCAGGGGCAAGAGGTTAGCTCCATGACAGGGCCCCAGCTTCCATAGGGCACCCACACCATGAAGACCAAAGGCAATTTTACTCCATCCATGTGGGGTTCCAGCTCATGCCTGCAGGTTCTGTCCTGGTCATGATTTTCTCTTCCTAACTGCACCTTCCATATGGATTCAAGCTCCAGCATCAGATATGAATATGACTGCCTAGCAAAGACTGCCCGCCAGTCCCACAATGGCATAAGACCAATTTTCTGTAAAGACTCTCTTCAAAAACATATCTCTATGTATGTACATGTGTATCTGTGTGTTTGTGTCTGTGTATACATGTGTCTATGCACATGGGATATTTGTTAAAGGATAAAATACAACCTACTGGCTTGTCCAAGGTCAACTCTGTAATAAAAAACCCAACAAGATCCAGAATCCAGGTTTGAAGACAATCTGTTCTATGCTCTTTCCATTGAGTCACCTCTGATTTCAGCATTCTATTCTGCTAGAGAGTCTACTAATATTATTAATCATATTGATGTTTCAAAAATGACAAAATATATGATCATCTTGAGAGATACCTATGATGTGTATGCCTAGATGTCTACGTGTATGTGTCTATGTCTACATTTGTGTCTATGTGCATATACATATCTATGTCTTCATGGGCATCTATGTGTGTCTGTTGTCTACGTGCATGTACATGTGTGGCTATGTCTATGTGTGTTTATGTCTGTGTATACATGTGTCTATGTAGGTGTATGTCTATATGTCTTCGAATATATGCCTATGTCTATGTCTACATGTGTACATCTACATGAGTATCTATGTCTAGACATGTGTCTATGTGTATATACATACCTATGTCTGCACTGGCATCTATATCTATGTGTCTGGGGTCTATGTATATGTCTATATCTCTGTGTATATGTATGTTTCTCCATCTATGTCTATGTATAATTCTCCTACTCGTTCTGCTTCTCTTGTTGGGCCCTGATTGATGTAGGTGCTAAGATGCTCCTCAACAGAAGTCCCTCAGAGAACAGGTGGTCATGGAGTGGGAGTGTCCCTAGAGAAACTGAAGATGGAATGTCGAATGCTAGAGTAGTGAAAAGCAGTAGAGACTTAATCTACCATTCTTTCCCTCTATGTTATCACATGAACATAAAAAGAACGTCTGAGGCCAGACACAGTGACTCAAGCCTGTAATCCCAGCACTTTGGGAGGTCGAGGTGAGAGGATTGCCTGAGCCCACATGTTCAACAACAGCCTGGGCAACATGGTAAGATCTCGTCTCTACAATAAATCAAAAAATTAGCCAGATGTCGTAGCATGTGCCTGTAGTTCAAGCTACTTGGAAGGCTGAGGTGGAAGGATCACCTGAGTCCAGCAGGTCAAGGCTGCGGTGGTCGTGAGCATGCCATGCACTCCAGCCTGGGTGACAAAGTGAGACTCCAACTTAAAAAAAAAAAGAATGTCTGAGTACCTTCTATGTGCACAGTACTGCAGACAAAAATGCTAAAGATGAAAGGCCCCACCCATTGTGCCTCAATGGCTCTCCCAAGCATTGAGGATGGACACACACAGAAAGGCTGCTTCTAGAGACCCAGGGACGTGGCTCCATGGTCTGGTCTTGACTCACCTTTGAAATTTCCTGTCTTGGGAGGCTTCTCACAGGCCACATCAAGGGGACATTAGAATCACTTCTTGAATGAGTGCCAAGAACAGACCCCCAGATTCCCAGGCAGGTCCAAGCCCCTCCAAGCCATTCAGCTCTGAATTACTGCCCCTCAAAGAACCCAGCCCCAAAGAAATGAAACAGAAGGAGAGGGAGTAGTAGAAGTAGTTGCCTAAACTATGCAGGCCCAGCAAGGCAGTGTTAGGGGCCAGGGCTTTGGAATCACAGACTCCAGGTCAAATGCCAGCTCTACTAGATACACACCGCAATGACCTGGATCAAGTTCCTGCACCTCTCTGGGCTTTGTGTTCCTCACCTTTAATACATGTGTTACAGATACCTTACAAAGCAGGGCTGTGGAAAACTTTCCACTTTTAAATTTTTTTTTTTTTTTTTTTTTTGTCAGAGTCTCATTCTATCGCCCAAGCTGGAGTGTAGTGGCACAATCACAGCTACCACAACCTAAAACCTCTAGGCTCAGGTGATCCTTCCGCCTCGGCCTCCAAAGTAGCTGGGACTACAGGTGTATGCTACCATGACTGTTTTTGTTTTTGTTTTTGTTTTGTTTTGTTTTTTGTAGAGACAAGGTCTTTCCATGTTGCCCAGTCTGGTCTCAAACTCCTAGGCTCGGGCAATCCTCTCACCTCCGTCTCCCAAAGTGCTGGGATTACAGGTATAGCCACTGCACCTGGCCACTTTTAAATTTTTTTAATAATAAAAGCTAGTTATTTTTGTTAGCATTAACATTCTTCAGAATCATCTTGTCACTGTTCATAGTGGTGAGTTAGTAAATACCGTCTAAAGAAAGAGAATAGAATATATCCCGAAGTTATATCATAAATACAAAGATAAGTACTACAACTAAAGGCAGATTGTAAATCTTTTCATCTTTAGAATTATCCAAAGAAACACACAGAAAATAAGTCAATAAAATATACCATATAGTAAGCAACATATGTTTAAAGACTCAAGAACAGAAAATAGAGCTGGGCATGGTGGCACATGCCTGTAGTTCCAGCTACTTGTAACTCTAAGGTGGAAGGATTGCCTGAGCTCAGAAGATCAAGGCTGCGGTGGTCATGAGCGTGCCATTGCATTCCAGCCTGGGTGACAAAGTGAGACTCCAATTCAAAAGAAAAAGGACAGAAAACATAAAATGAAAGCACTAAAGTCAATCGTAATTTTTTTCTTTTCTTTTTTCTTTTTTTTAAGTCAGAGTTTCACTCTGTCACCCAGGCTGGAGTATAGTTGCATGATCACGGCTCACAGCAGCCTCAATTTTGTCAGCTCAGGCAATCCTTCTGCATCAGCCTCCGGAGTAGCTGGGACTACAGGTGTACACCACCACATCTGGCTTTTTTTTTCTTCTTTTTTGTAGAGACAAGGTCTCCCTAACTCTCTCAAACACTTAGGCTCAAGTGATTCTCCTGTCTCAGCCACCCAAAATGCCAATCATAATTCTTATATGAAAAGATTCTGGGATGTCCCCAATATACTTCAAGTTTATATGATTATTTTCATTCCATGCAAACCTGATCAAGCCATACAGCTTAATATGCAGGTGCAGGCTAAACTTATGGGGGTTCCAGATATGAATAACAGGGTATATGTCATAAGCTAAATTGTGTCTCTGGCCCCTGCAAAAAAAAAAAAAAATCTACATGTTGAAGTCCAAACTCCCAGTAACATTAGGGATGTGACTATATTTAGAGATAGGGTATTTATAAAGGTAATTAGGTTTAAATCATGTCACTAGGTTGGGCCATAATCCAATTGCCTGATGTCCTTGTAAGAAGAGAAAATTAAGACACAGACACACACAGAGAGAAGACCATGTGATGAATACAGGGAGAAGAAAAGCCAAGAAGAGAGGCTGCAGAGGAAACCAACCCTGCTGACATCTTGACCTCGGACTTCTAGTCTCTAGAACTTTAAGAAAACTAGTTCTGTTGTTTAGGCCCCCCAGTTGATGGTTCTTTGTTATGGCAGCCTAAGCAAGCTTATGCGTGTCTGCTGGGCTGCATGGGTAAGGAGGGTGTCACAGTTGGTGCCAAGAGGGTGAGCATATAGGAAAATGGAAGTGACAAGTAGGTGGCTCAAGTAGGCCATCCCCACCTGTTCCAGAGCCACAGGGTTGTCAGCAGAAAGGGCTGAAAACAGTCAGGGCACAAGCAGGAAGTGGGTTCCAGACTCCAGCAGCTTGGAGGAAGAGGTCAAGGTGCCTAAAGTGGTGAAACAGAAGGGGCCTGCTGGAGAAATGTGGTCACAGGAGACTCTGATAGCTCTAAGGACTCCAGGGGACAAGGGAGGCTGGTGACTGACTGCTCTTTGGGGTCCTGTTCAAAGCTGAGGACCCTGCAGCTGTGCCCACCTGCACTCTTCACTCTCCCTAAAACAAAACCAGGAGTGTGTTCTGATTGTGATTGTCAAAAGGTACCCAGAAGGACAGGTGAGCCTCAGTCTCTTCTAGGCAGTGCTAGGTCAGGGATGTCATTTCAAAGTGAAAGAGAAGGACTCCGATCAGAGCAGGAGAGGCCCCAGGATGCACTTCCATAACCCTGAATTCCTTGCAAAGTTGTGAGAGCTCCCCAAAGTGAGTGGCCAATCTCAGCACACCCCAGTAGCAGCTTTAAAAGGGTCTAGCCAATTACTATGTAAATCCTTATCTGTGGATGCTAAATTTCTAAGAAAATGTCTGTTCTATCTTTAAATTAGATGAGAAAGATTGCATGGCAGATGCAACCAGCCAGATAATAGCTCCTGCCTGCCTCTGTCCAGAACCCTCTGGAAACCACACCCATAATCAGAGACAGGCAACTGGGTGAGGAAGGAGACAAAAAGCACATGACATAAACCACTTGGTGTGTTCTAAATTGTGGCTGGACTGTGGTGTGAGAAAGGCTGGTGACCCCAGGCAGAGAAAAGACCAACAGAAAATTCACAGCCCCACACTGACAGAGAGCCTTACTCAGCTTACGTCAGCAAACACGTCAGCAAACACCCCAGTGATGCAGGACCAACAGCCAGCATCACTGGAACAGGCACTGGTTGGGAACTCAGTCACAGTAACGCCCACATTCAACGCACAAATGAACATCAAAAAGAAAGAAAACAAGCTCTGTATAGCAGAGAGGCAGAGAGGTACTGGGAGAGGTAAGCAGAAAGAACACTAGCACCCCTAGGTTCCTCTGAAGCAAGTTGTATCCAGGTAAATCTATGTAAAAAGTGACTGGGGAAGGTCAAGGGAAGGAAGCGTGTAAGACCAGAAGAGTCCCCCAAGCTCTTCATTAGAAAAGTTAGCTTGAGGGAGGAAGCAATAGAGGCTCAGATGAAACCTTATCAGGCCATAAGAGGCAGGCCCCGGTGACCTGTCCTATGCAGCACTGAGGATAAACAGCACTCAAGACCCCCAGGACCAAGTCTGAGTTCCTACAGGTGCAGCAGCCCAATCTGTACCCGGATCCTGGCATGGGGAAAAGGGAAACCAGTGGGTCTGCTGTTCCTGTGAGAGATACCACCATGCCTAACACTAAGCAGACAGCGTGGCTGGGCCAGGAGGGAGCAGTGAGCTTTAGTGGTCAGGACGGACAGCGAGGAAGTCAACCAACCCCTTGGGGTTGGAAGGAGACGGCAATGCCTTCTCAGACACTCAGAAACGAGGGATACCACCCAGCCTTCAAAGGGAAGTAACCCTGGAGCTCAGTGAAATGGAACAGCTCATTATTTTGTTTTTGCGGGAGTAAGAACAACCACCTCAACAAAGAGAATTTGCCCTAGTAGTCCCAAAGCCAGGATCTTCTGGGACAGAGTCCAGAGCATGAGCCTCCCCCAGGCCCTAACCAGCAGGCCCTTGTCATAGATCGGTCCCTCTACTGACAGGCCTTGGGAAAACGGTGACTGCAGATGACAAATCCAGAAACAGCAACTGCATATACACAAGGAGGGCAAAGGAAGCATCTGGTAACCCTCCAAACTCAGAAGTCCACTTGTAAAACTGCACACAAAATACCAGGACACCCTAAACTCCTAAGGAATTGAGTAATATAATCCCAGAACGATGAGCTATCTGTGATCAAAACTGGTATTCATTTAAAGTCATGGATTAAGCCGGGCTTGGTGGCTCAGCCTGTAATCCCGCGCCTTTGGGAGGCTGAGGTGAGTGGATTGCCTGAGCCTGCGGGTTCGAGACCTGCCTGGGCAACTTGGTGAGACCTCATCTCTACAAAAAATAAAAAATTAGCTGGGCATGGTAGCACACGCCTGTAGTTCCAGCTACTTGGAAGGCTGAGGCGGAAGGATCGCCGGAGCCCAGCAAGTCAAAGCTGTGGTGGCCGGGAGCAGCCACTGCACTCCAGCCTGGGTGACAGAGTGAGACTTCAACTCAAAAATAAAAAATAAGATAAAATTAAATTAAATTAAAATTAAAATTAAATAAAAATAAAGTCGTGGATTAAAAAAATGTTTTCACCTTTTATAGCCCAGTGCCCACACAGGTCCACCGAATCTCCCTTCCAGGGGCAACCCTAGAAAAGATGCCCCAAAGTAAGTCCTGAGGTACAGGTCCTAGCCAAGTCTTCCAAATCATGAAGACTTTTCACATCTTTCTTTATAAGGCAAAATCCCCTAAAGAGTCAGGGAGTGAATTCTCTAGAGGCGCACTACTCAAATGTAGCCCACAGGACAGTGGCATCTGCATCACCTGGGAACTGACTCTCAGGTCCCATTCCAGATTTATTAAATCAGATTTAATAAATCAGAAACTCTAGGGCTGAGACCCTGAAACCCGTTTTTAACATACACACCCCCAAGAGACGGTGACACTGGCTCAGCTTTGAAGGGCCACAGATCGAAACCTGGTATGAAACAGGTTAAGTCAGAGTCAAGGGTTAAAGACTTGAAGATCTCTCATCTTCCTGTAGTTAGACAATAACAATTCCTTCATCTAGGCCCACTATTTCAGAATCTGTACTCCTTTCAGCATACTAAGTGGTTTACTTATGAAGTCAAGAATTACAGTATGCAAGAAAGAAGTCAAAGCCCCCTTCAAATGTTTAGGCACTTGGTTTACCTTTTT
The DNA here is from genome assembly GCF_000164805.1 of Carlito syrichta. Taxonomy (NCBI): domain Eukaryota; kingdom Metazoa; phylum Chordata; class Mammalia; order Primates; family Tarsiidae; genus Carlito; species Carlito syrichta. The sequence continues at coordinate 1,052,834 of NW_007259294.1, forward strand.
AAAAATGTGTTAATTACAAAATATTTATCCATGCCTACTGAATTAGCTTTAAAGCACTGTAAAGTATTTTGTTAATCATACTTGCACAAGTTTCACTATGCGCTCATGAATAAACAGATAGGTGTTTTCACACTTCCAGGCAAAGCCACAGCAGTGGGGTTTGGGTGGAGACAGAGGGTGGCATGTATGTGTCTACATGTTTAATCACAGTGAATTATAAATACACAACCACTTCTCTGAAACTTGCAAAACCCTTCAGATAACCTCAATTAAGCTGATTTCTAAAACACACAGACAAAAGGAAGCATCCCCAACGTTTCTGTAAATGGTTTTCGATCCCACAGCTGAGCCTCTCCACTAGTTTGGAATTTACTAGCTATTTAAAATAACAGGAACATCCTAATACTTCCTCTTACAGTTCAAAAGACTTTTAGATCAGCCAAGGGGACTAAGAAACCTCACATGCATAAACATAGAAAATATACTTGTAAAAATATACTGATAACAGGTTTGTACACACGTGTTGGGATCAAGGGTACACACAGCCATTCCTCTCTCTCATGCCAAAGATCCAAGCATGTTTATTGAAGTTTCCCAAAACCAAGCTCAAACTCTCCTACTAACGTGATTCTTGGAAGAAAGAAAAAAATCAGAGTACCTTTATCTAGATTTTAAAACGAGTTTGTGAACACTGCCAACAGCTCATAATAAAAAGAGCACAGAACTCCAAGTCAAAAGGTCTGAATGCCAAGTCTGTCTTTTACTAACTGCCACTTCCTAACCTGGCCACAAATCACAAACTCTGAGCCTCCCACATTCTCAGTTGAAAATGTGAGATGATGGAAATAGAAACTGCTCGTCCAAGCTCACAGAGCTGGTGTGAGAGCCGATCATATATCTCAGGTGAGAAAACCTGATTATAAAGCATCAAGCACACACAAACCTTCATTTCTGCCTCGCATAGGCATTTTTTAATTTAGGTGCTTGGGAAAGAGAAAGTCAACATAACCTGCTTTGGGTGTCTGGATTTCTTTGTTTTTGTATTTTTAAATTTCTTGGTTGTGTTTTAGTGTTTGGGGTTATTTTTGTGGGGTGAGGAGCTGCTTTGTTGTTTTGGTTAACCTGGACCCTTCTTCACCTGCAACCCTCAGATAACCCTTTACTGCCGGTCAAGAATCCTCTCTTTGACAGAACGCTAAATTGCTCAGGTGTACCAGATGGTGAAAAGGGGCTGGAAAACCCTGGCCCCTGTGAACCAAGAGGCCATCTTCCTGCTCCAGAAGGTTGCTGCATGGCGTATCAGCCTAAACAGAGGGGCATCATACTTCCCACCTCATCAAATTTTAGGACACTGCAGTCAAAGAACATAAAAAACCAGACTATAGTTTTGCAACTGCCACAAATTACATTTGAGGATTAGAGATTGAAGAGGTAGGAAGAGTTTGATGGTTCCTCAAAAAGTTAAGCACAGAGTCACCATGTGACCCAGCAATTCCACTCCTAGATATATACCCAAGGGAACTGAAAACACACGTCTACACACAAAACTTGTACACAAATGTTTGTAGCAGCAGTTTTCATAATAGCCAGAAAGTGTAAATAATTCAAATTTTCACCAATCGATGAACCATTAAATAAAATGTGGTATATCCATACAATGGAATATTATTCAGCCATAAAAAGGAATGAAGTGGCCGGGCACGTGGTGACTCAAGCCTATAATCCCAGTACTTTGGGAGGCCGAGACAAGAGGATTGCCTGAGCCTGTGGGTTCAAGACCAGCCTGGGCAACATAGTGAGAACTCATCTCTACAATAAATCAAAAAATTAGCCAGGAGTGGTGGTGCATGTCTGTAGTTACAGCTACTTGGAAGGCTGAGGCGGAAGGATCACCTGAGTCCAGCAGATCGAGGCTGCAATGGCCATGAGTGCGCCACTGCACTCCAGTCTGAGCAACAAAGTGAGACTCCAACTCACCAAAAAAAAAAAAAGAAATGAAGTGCTACAGCATGCATGAAGGTTGAGGACATTGGGTCAAATAAAAGAAGCCAAATAGAAGGACACATATTATATGATTCCACGGATATGAAATGCCTAGAACAGGTAAATCCACAGAAACAGAAATATTAACCATTGTCAGGGGTGAAAGGAGGAGTGTGTGGAGAGTGAATGCTAATAAGGAAAAGGTTTCTAGCCGGGCTCGGTGGCTCAGCCTGTAATCCCGCACTTTGGGAGGCTGAGGTGAGTGGATTGCCTGAGCCCTCAGGTTCGAGACCCGCCTGGGCAACTTGGCGAGACCTCATCTCTACAATAAGTCAAAAATTAGCCGGGTGTGGTAGCGCACACCTGTAGTTCCAGTTACTTGGAAGGCTGAGGCAGAAGGATCGCCGGACCCCAGCAGGTTGAGGCTGCAGTGGCCGGGAGCAGCCACTGCACTCCAGTCTGGGTGAAGGAGTGAGACTCCAACTCAAAAAAAAAAAAAAGGAAAAGGTTTCTTTTTGAGGTGATGGATATTTTCTGGAGTCAGTGAATATACTAGACAGTGGATATGCTGTACTTTAAAAGGTGAGGCCAGGCATGGTGGCTCACACCTGTAATCCCAGGACTTTGGGAGGCAGAGGCAAGAGGACTGCTTGAGCCCAGGAGTCCAAAACAAGCCTGGACAACTTGGTGAAACCTTGTCTCTACAATAAATAAATTTTTTAAAAAATTAGCCAGGGGACTCTGTTGTCCAGGCTGGAGTACAGAGGTACACATTGTTCTAACCCTTTTAATTCCAACAACAACTTCATCAGTTGGGTTCTACTATTATCCCTATTTTATAGGTGAGGAAACTGAGACACAGAAGTAAAATGACTTGCTCACAGTCACACCATTCTGGTGCATGGATTTAAAATTCAACATCCTCACTGCCAAGCCCAAATGACTCCAGTAGCCTGCCTCTTCCAGTGTTTATTGAACAACTGCTATATGCAAGGAGAAGAGTTATATTTAAAAGGTCCACTACCTAAACTGTATTTATTTATATTTTTTTTCTTGAATACTTACCCAGTTTAGGGAGAGAAAGAAAGAAAAGAGAAAATAAAAACAGAGAAAGGAAAGAGGCAAAAGGGAATGAGTGGAAGGGAGAAAGGAAAAGGAGACGATAAAGTGTGTAAGAGAGCTCATGTTTTTATTTATTTACTTTTTTTTTTTTGAGTCAGAGTCTCACTTTGTCACCCAGGCTGGACTGCAGTGGTACAATCATAGCTACCAAAGCCTCGACCTGCTGGGTTCAGGTGATCCTTCCACCTCAGCCTTCCAAGTAGCTGGAACCACAGGAATACGCAATCATTCATGGCTAATTTTTTTATTTATAGAGATGAGGTCTCGCCAAGTTGCCTGGGCTGGTCTCGAACCCCTGAGCTCAGGAAGTGTTGTTTTCTAAGTGTAAAACTAATACATGTTTCTTGCTCATGGTGATATTTTACCTTGTTATTAAATATTCTTCTACATAATTTAATAGCAGCATAGGACGTGAGTATAAGATATTATATATACACTGTATTTTTTTTTTCTTGAGTTGGAGTCTCACTCTGTCACCCAGACTGGAGTGCAGTGGCTGCTCCCGGCCACTGCAGTCTCGACCTGCTGGGCTCCGGCGATCCTTCCGCCTCAGCTTTCCAAGTAGCCAGAATTACAGGCACGTGCTACCATGCCCGACTGATTTTTTGATATTGTAGAGATGAGGTCTCGCCAAGTTGCCCAGGGGCTCAGGCAATCCACTCACCTCAGCCTCCTAAAGTGTGGTATTTTTTTTTTTTTAATCAGAGTCTCACTCTGTCGCCCAGGCTAGAGTGCAGTGGCACATTCACAGTCACCACAGCCTTGACCTGTTGGGCTCAGGCAATCCTTCCACCTCAGCCTTCCAAGTAGCTGGAACTATAGGCATGCACCATCATACCTGGCTTATTTTTTTAATTATTGTAGAGATGAGGTCTTGCCATGTTGCTCAGGCTGGTCTCGAACCCGTGGGCTCAGACAATCCTCTCGCCTTGGTCTCCCAAAGTGCTGGGATTACAGGCTTGAGCCACCGTGCCCAGCCTATATACACACTTTAAATAAAGTTTTCAGTATTGACTCTTTACTTGCAATACCCTTTTCTTTCCCTTTTAACAGAGGAAGAAAGGATCACTGATGCCTTCCAAAATGGAAGGAAAAGAGAGCCAGGACTTTCCATTGCCAGTGGCAGAAATCCAATCCAGAAGTTTAAGCCAAAAGAAAGGAGGGTGGAGGAGGGATTTATAAGCCTGTATTCCTGGGTGGAGTTCAATGATGACTACTTCCGGGGGGGCTCACACAATGTCAACAGGACACCCTCTCTCACCTCTGATTGGCTGCCCCTTGCAGGTGGACTCTTCCCAAAGGGGGGTAGGGGGGTAACTGGTAACTTCCTCCAACCTAGCAACCTCCTTTGGTTGGCAAGCCTCACCAGGACCACATGGCAGGGTGGAAGTAGGGGGAGCTCCCTCAAAGACGGAAGATAGAACATTGCAACTGGCAGATTAAAACAAAAGCAACAGCAATCCACTTTAGAAAGCAATCAACTCCCCAGGAAAATTTAATTGGTAAACTATTATGTGCTCGGCACTGGCTAAGGAATGCAGGTGGAATACAGGAGGATTAATCATAATACCTTGACTTTTGTATAACATCACTTCCCAGTGAAGCATTGACTTTGCATGTATTATCTCTTAATCCTTACATCTCTCTTCATTTCCTTCCTTTCACTTATTTATTTTGAGGCAGGGTCTTGCTCTGCCACCCAGGCTGGAGTGCAGTGTGGCATGATCCTAGCCGACAGCAGCATTGCCCTTCTGGGTTCAAGCAATTCTCCCACCTCAGCCTCCCGAGTAGCTAGAACTACAAGCACACACCACCACTCCCAGGTGATTTTTTTTCCCTTGGTAGAGACAGAGGCCTCACAATGTTGCCCAAGCTGGTCTCAAACCCCTGGCCTAGAGGGATCTTCCCACTTTGGCTTCCCAAAGTGCTGGGATTACAGGTGTGAGCAACTACATCCAGTCCCCAATATTTATTAGCTTAATTTTACACACAGCAAAAGAAAACTCATCTAGACTGAGTGACTCATTCAAGCTCATGCAGCCTAGATGTGAACCCAAGTATAAACTCCCCAGTCCAGTGCTTCATATATCATGCAGTGTACAAGGGACCTGTTAAACCTTATGGTGGAGAACTAGATGGCAGAGTAGGAGATCCTGCATACAAGGACCTCTCTATCTTAACACAAGTGCTTCAAAACTGTCGATCAGGATGGCCTATGACAGATGCCACTTAGGTGCTTCCTCCCAAAGAAAAGAACTGATGATCAGTAAGAATTTCTGGAGGAGGACTTGCAGGATGCAGCAAGAGGGCTAGGAGAGCCAGGCAGAACAGGTCAAGGTACATGAGTATCCATTTGTTAGACTTCTTCAGAAATCTGGCTGGAACAGAAGGCGCTTATAAGAAATCAGTAAGAAAATAATAATTTTTAAAAATATATATAAATCACCCTTTTAAATTATTTACAAGTATTACATCATTTACTTAATTCTCCCAACTATTTTATGACATAAGTCCCATTATCATGCCCATTTTACAGATGAGGAAATTGACGTACTAAAAGGTTCAAGTAGCTTGTCATGGGTCAGAATGACTGAGCAGAGATTCAAACCCAGTTCAAGCCCATTGGGTTCCCTGTACTCTTAACAACTGTACTATATTGCCTATGGGTGATGCCCCAGGCCAGCTAAAAAACACGTTCATACTGGTAAAAAGAGACGTTCATTGCACTGTGTTCTAGGGAAGCCACACCATGGAGAAACGCTTCATAAAGGTGAAGTTGCCAACAATCCCAACCCAGACTACTGACACTCAGACACACACAGACCCAAAAATCATGTTCACCGTCCTCATGGGAGCCTCCACTCCCGTCCTACCACACCAATAACTCCTCAAGATGAGAGACACTCAAATAAAAACTATTCCCCTCCCTCTACCTCCCTTCCCCCAGCACTCAAAGAACCCCCAGAAGTCCTTTGATATCTATGTCTTCATGTTCTCCCCTAACTTTGCTCTATTCAGAACCCAAGAGTCCTAATAAACTTATTCGTATTAATGTGTGAATGACTGGCAAGCTTCAAATAACTGTCCCTGTGACAAATGGCCAGCCTCCAAATAAAAGCCAGCTCAAGCCAACTTTCCTTGACTCATTTCCCACTGCTATGTCAGGGATCAATTTAGATCATGGCTTCCCTCCCGTTTTCTCTTCCCTGGTGGTACCATTCTTCTCATCCTCCCACCCCTCACACACCAAAACTAGTCTATTTTGTCCTTTCCAGTTCAGGAGCAGCTTTTGTGACAGCGTCAGAGATGCTAAGGGTTAAACCATAAAGTGGTGACTAAGTTTCGTGAGTACTTCCTCATTTGATCCTCAAAACAACCCTACGAGATAGGAATTATAAGGGTCCCATTTCCAGATAAGAAATATGAGACACAGAGAAGTTATCTGCCCACAGTCTCACAGCTAGTAAGTAGCAGAGCCAGAACTGAAACCCAGCACCCTCCGGACCTCTATCCTACATAGGCACAGATCAACAACAAATCACAAACAGTCAAATTACAAGAGAAAAACCTCTTGTCCCACCATGCAACTGCTCCAGGCTAAGCCCATTCAGCAGCCTTTTGCTCCTGGCCATTCTACTTCCTTACTTTTTCCACCACACAGCCTACCTAGCTTCCTCCCCAGCTCTGAGCTCACATTTTCTTCTTGCTCTACACACCCTTAGCTCTGCAATCATGATCACCTCTCTATCCATCTCTTGTTGGTCCTTGATATTTCCTTAGTAAGCAGACTTCTCTAGTACCTCCACCCCGGGACTCAATCTGGCTTCCTTACCTTCTAAACCCACAACTCCTCCAAAGGGATTCTGTTTCTCCTAACGCTTGGTGCCACCACCCATGAGGGCCCCTCTCCCTGTTTCCTGACTTAAGTCAAGCAGAAGAAGGATGTTTATGTTTAAGATCCTCCATCCCGTATGTCTGCATTTGATTTCAGATCAGTTCCCAAGCCAAAGCTCCCTTCCAAACTCACCCAGAGAGTTTTTAAATATATTCTCCCAGAGCAAATGTTTTTGTACTTGAACATGGGACAAAGGTCTAGCAACAACTCTGGGATGGATGCTCTCTGATTGCCCCATGGGATCTACCTTCTTCTCCTGCAGCTCCTGCACCTGAAGCCAACCAACATAGACTCCGTCTAATGACTCCCTCGCCCTCTGGCTGCCAGATGGGTTTGGCCAATGGAAGCCACAGGCGGGAGATGAGGGTTCAGAAGGAGAGTGAGGTCGGGGTATTTTTGCCAGCTCCCTTTCCACTGGCTGTTTGTTGGCGGTGGTTGTGGTTTCTTTAAAGCAGTCAGCCCCTCCCACTGCAGACCTCCCTCCCCTTGTCTTCTCTGGGGGTGACTTTCTACCTCCTACCCTATCCAAGCCTCTATAAACAGTCGCTCCTCCAGACTCCCCACTACCTTCCCAGTCATGGCTCCCCTGTAGACCCTTACTGATATACCCTCAATGGTAGAATTCAGACATGACTGCCACTGAGGACAAGCTTTTTGGGCATCATCCCCAGGCATCACAGCATTTTGGCAGCCACCTGCCCCTAACCAGACCTTGGTCAATGGTTCCTTCACAAAATGACATCTGAGAAGAAACACCTAAATGAGGATGTGGGTGAGCCCATTTCTCCCCCACCCCTGCTCATTCTTCATGACAAGGCCACCTGTGCCCAGTCACAGCATTAGACAGAGAGGATTTCCACTGCTCACAAACCCACAGCAAACCCAGAGTCAGCCTACGGAGGGGCTGGGATAGGGCATGAAGCCCTAAAAATGCAAGGTCTGCCAATTCTGGAGCTGACAAGGGGAATAATTTTTTAAAAGATCCATTTCTGTCAACTGCCCCAAGAACATCTTGGCACCAACACCCCTGCCTTCCGACATGAAGACAAGTCTGACGCTGACATGGAGAACTCAGAGTCACACTTCCTCTGGCAGCTGTTGATCAAATCTCTTTAGAAATCTGCTAATGATTTTGAGTTCTCCTGTTAGACTGACACTCATCGGAAAAAACATTACATAACTGGAAATGATTAGAAGGTAAGACTTCAAGCAACATGCTTAGAAATTTCACTTTTCTACCCAATTTTTTGGATGAATTTTAACAAATCAGCATTTCCTTGCTCCTGACATTGGGAAGCCTTGCAGATGTGGAAATCATCTTCAGTTAACAGCAGATACCCTGGAACAAGGTTTGTCAGAGTAAAACACCCTTGGTCATCCCATCAGTCAAGTGGACTCATTCCCTTGTCCCACCCCCTCAAAATTTAAAAGCAATCCTTAGACATTATTACAAGAGATGAAACTCACCCAAGTGGCCAATAAGCATATGAAAAGATGCTCAACATCACTAGTCAACAAGAAGATGAAAATCAAAATTCTAGAGTATTAAAAAAAATCAGAGAACTGGTTTCTTCTGGTGGCGGGGAAGTAGGTGGGAGCTTCCTGGAGTAATGGCCATGCTCTTTTGATAGGATTTGGGCTACACAGGTGCATGCAGTTGTCAAAACTTAGTAAATGACCCTTAAGATATGTGCATTTGACTGTATGTAAATTACACCTCAAAAATAACTGCAAGCCGGGCTCAGTGGCTCAGCCTATAATCCCGTGCTTTGGGAGGCTGAGGTGAGTGGATTGCCTGAGCCCGCGGGTTCGAGACCCACCTGGGCAACTTGGCGAGACCTCATCTCTACAATAAATCAAAAATTAGCCGGGCGTGGTAGCACGCACCTGTAGTTCCAGCTACTTGGAAGGCTGAGGTGGAAGAATCGCTGGAGCCCAGCAGGTAGAGGCTGCGGTAGCCAGGAGCGGCCACTGCACTCTAGTCTGGGTGACAGAGTGAGACTCCAACTCAAAAAAGTAAAATAAAATAAAATAACTGCAAACATTGCATTCTAGTTAATGCTCTGTATGTTAAAGTGCTTAGGATGAAGTATACTGCTGTTCTCAACTCTGGAATAAGACTGATAGATGGACAGTGGGTTAGATGTGCGATAAAGCAAGTATAATAAAATGTTAATGGCAGAATCTAGATGATGGGTATATAAGAGTGCACTATAAAATTCTTACAACTTTTCATAATAAAATGTTTTTTAAATTTTTAATTAAAAAGGTAAAGATAAAACACATACACACAATGTGAGATCACTGCACATTTACCCAAATGACTAAAATTTTAAAAACCGACACTACCACGTACAGACAGGGATCTAGAATTACAGGAACTCACAGATATTGTTGGTGAGAATGGTGTATTTGCCAAAACTAAATATATGATATGCATACTCTGTGACTCAACAATCCTACTCATAGGTGTATTCTCAACATAAATGAGAGCTTCTGTCTACCAAAAACATGTGCAAGAATGCTCAAGTTAAAACTAGGCATGGTGGCTCATGTCTGTAACCCCAGCACTCTAGGAGGCTGAGGCAGGATGATTGTTTGAGTCTAGGAGTTTGAGACCAACCTGGGCAAAATAGCAAGACCTCGTCTCTATAAAAGAAAAAATACATAGTTTAATTTTTTAAAAAATTCAAGGTAGCACTATTATTATGAATAATGAGGAACCACTCAAACGTCTACGAAGAGTAGGATCAACAATTGGTGGTATTTTCATTCATGGCAACATACTATACAGATATGAGAATGAACTACTGCCACCCACAATATGGGTGAATCTCCAAACATGACATTGAGTGAAAGAAGCCAGATACCCCAACTACTACCACCATCACCAGGAGTACCTTCTCTATGTTGTGTTTACATAGAACTCAGAAACAAACAAAATTAACCCAAGGTATGGAAGCCAAGGTCATGGTCACCCTCAGAGGCAAGAACTAAGTTGGAGAAAAGATCTCTGAGGTCCTCATAAGATTCTGTGTTCTGAGCCGGGTGTGGTGGCTCAAGTCTGTAATCCCAGCACTTTGGGGGGCCGAGGCAAGAGGATTGCCTGAGCCCATGGACTCAAGATCAGACTGGGCAACTTGGGGAGACCTCGGCTCTACAATAAATAAAAATTACCTGGGTGTGGTGGCATGTGCCTGTAACTCCAGCTACTTGGAAAGCTGAGGCAGAAGGATGGCATAAGCCCAGCAGGTGGAGGTTGCAGTGGCCATGAGTGTGCCACTGTACTCCAGCCTGGGCGACAGAGTAAGACTGCAACTTAAAAAAAAAAAATTCTGTGTTCTGGTGTGGATGTTCATTACATGAATGTTCTCAGCTTATATGAAAACGTATTAAATTATAGACTTACAGTGCAAGCATTTTCCTCTATGTAGATTATACTTCAATTTGAAAGTTTGTGTACAGAAGTGTAAAAAGGGATGGATCTTCGTGCAATCTGTAGAGATCTGGAGGTCAGAGAAGTATTTTTAATGGTTTTCTCTTTGGTCTTATGCTGATTCCTACTGGTCATTTAAAACATGCATGTTTAAGTAAAACAATTACAGGATCATATAGAGCTGAAAGTGACTTCAAAGATCACCTAGTTTAATTCCATCATTTTATACATGTTGAGAGTTAGGGGTTAGAAAGGTTAACAGACTTGCCCAAGTTTCCTAGCCAATGAGGACAAAAGTGCCCTAGAGCCTGTGCATCCCAACTCCTTGTCTAGCAGTCTCTCCAATGCATACCAAGCCTCTGCAATCTTACCATCACTGCCTGGGTTTGTCCTTGTCACCTGGCAAATCACATCACAGGTTCACAATATGGCACTTTCCTCTAACTATCATATATCAATAGAAAGTTCATGATGTCATTCTTTTAATTAATTAATTTTTTTAGGGACTCTCACTCTGTTGCCCAGGCTGGAGTGCAGCAGCATGATCCTAGCTTACAACAGCCTTGAACTCTTGGCCTCAAGAAATCTTCCTGCCTCAGTTTCCCAGATAGCAGGGATTAGAGGCACACACCATAGCGCCTGGCCATGATGTCACTGTTTTTGACAGGACACTGTAGGTTGCAAACCACAGAAATCTAAACTGGACACACACACACACACACACACACACACTAAAGGGGGATGGCATTATTTATTGGCTCATATAACTTGGAAGCTCATGAGTGCATGGCCTTTGGGCACAGACAGACCTAAGAGCTCAAACAATATTATCTCAGCTGTTTTCTTTTTTGCTAGCTTCATTCTCAGGTGCTCCCCAAATATTAGCAAAGATAGTCATAGTAGCTCCAAGTTTATAATCTTCCTAGCTTTAACAACCCTGGGAGGGAGGGGGAGAAAGCATCTCTTTCCCAAAAAGTACAGCTAAAGGTCCCAGAGAGGGAGGACTGTCACCGAACCAGCTTGGGTCACATATCTGTCTGGTTCACTGCAACTAGGAGGATTCAGAGGAAGCCTGAGTCCAACCAAACGCAAACCAGTTCTAATCAAACCATTTGATTTCAAAGTGAATCCACTGCATCTTTGGTTCCCCAAGCAAAAACTGAGATGTTATTACCAGAAGAAGGGTAATAAGAGACAACAAAAAACAAACATCTACTATAGTAGGTGTCATCTTGTTCTCTAACTTGAGCATTATCACAGAATGCTACCCAGTCAACGGAAAGGGAAGGTCGCAGACGCTGAACTTGAGCTTCCTGCAGGCTCCCGTTCCCACACATTTCAGCTGACCTCTCAACAGTTAATCTTGACAGATCTCTGTTGTTCCACTCAGTCATTAAGTATTATATTTAAATCAAATATGCCCTCCAGGACAAGCCAGAAACACCCAATGATAGATGAGGAAGCCAAATACAAATGTCAATTTGCCAATCTGCCTCATAAAAATGCCTTCCCAGTATTCTGGCAGGGGCCTTCCATGGGCTCCCACTCTGAAGGTGTTAATATCTCCAGGCACATGCTGAGTCCCTCCGGAGAGACGTACTGAGAGAAGTGACTTGGCTTGGGATCGTCCCTGCCCTGGCAGCCAGGCCTGAGGATGCAGGAGCTACCCAGTGTTAGAATCACACAGCCTGTGTTCAGAGGGCAGGGCAAGGTTTATTTCAGGAAGAAAAAAAAATCACACTGAATTCATTCTCATTCTCTCTCTCTGCCACCCCCAACCCCCCTCACCCCCCCACTCCCCACCCCAGTAGGGAGCTGCATATATTATGAGTGGTGTGAACCACTCCTGGCTGTTATTTCTGAACTTATCTAAAGACTTTAATTTATCCTTCAAGCTTCCTGGGGTCCCCCTCCCATTCATTCTCTACATGCACTCTGGGAGAGCTCCAATCTTCTGATTTTTTAAAGACTAAAAAAAAAAAAAAAAAAATTACTCAAAAGACTGAAGATGTCTGAATTTGCTCTGAGTCATTTTTTGAAAGTTTGAGCTTTTCATGTTGCTGACCATTTGTCATGTTGTTTTTCCAAAGATGTATAAAGTGAGAAGAAACAGAGCTATGCCTGATCGATCCACATTTTTATATGAATTCATAACTTGCTATAAAGAATAGCATAAATTATTTGCCTATAAAAAATGTTTTATTCTCCACATGGACAAAGCAAGGGGGAAAAAATAAAAGTGTTTCAGACTGCTAAACGAAATAATCCCATCACACAAGGACAAGTATTATCTGATTCCATTTATATGAGGTACCTGGAGTAGTCACATTCATGGGTAGGAAGGAGGTTACTAGAGGTTGGGAGGAGGAGGAAATGGGGAGTTATTGTTTAATGGGCTCAGAGTTTCAGTTCTGAAAGACAAAAAAAGTTCTGGAGATGGATGGTGGTGACGGTTGCACAGCAATGTGAATATACTTAATATGGAACTGTGCACTTAACAATGGTTAAGATAGTAAATTTTAAGTGTGTTTTACCATTGTTTAAAAGATTAGAAAATGCAGTCAAGTTCAGTGGCTGAAGCCTGTAATCCCAGGACTTTAAGGCGAGAGGATGGCCTGAGACCAGGGTTCAAGACCAGTCTGGGCAACATGGTGAGATCTCGTCTCTACAATAAATCAAAAAAATTAGCCAGGCATGGTGGCACACACCTGTAGTTCCAGCTACTTGAAAAACTGAGGCAGAAGGATCGCCTGAGCCCAGCAGGTTGAGGCTGCGGTAGCCGTGAGCATGCCACTGCACTCCAGCCTGGGTGACAGACTGAGACTCCAACTCAAAAGAAAAAAAAAGTTAGAGACTGGGCTCAGTGGCTCAGCCTGTAATTCCAGCACTTTAGGAGGCAGGCAAGTGGACTGCCAGAGTCTGTGGGTTCAAGCCAACCCAGGCTACTTGGCAAGACCTCATCTCTAAAATAAATAAAAAATTAGCTGGGTGCGGTGGTACATGCCTGTGGTTTCAGCTACTTGGAAGGCTGAGGCGAAAGGATCACTGGAGCCCAGCAGGTCGACTCTGGGGTGGCCATGAGTATGCCACTGCACTCCAGCCTAGGCGACAGAGTGAGACTCCAACTCAAAAAAAAAATTAGAAAATGGATAAGGAAAAAAAAGATTTTGGAAAGAGAAACAGATTGGAACAAGAACAAGATTTAAAGAAATAAAAAATGTCTAAGTATGAAAAATGCTTTAGAAAGGAATACCCAGATTAGAATAAAGTTGAAAGAAATAAAAGCATCTTACACATTTTTTTTTTTTTGAGTCAGAGTCTCACTCTGTCACCTAGGCTGGAGTACAGTGGCATGCTCACTGCCACCCCAGCGTGGACCCACTGGGCTCAGGCGATCCTTCTGCCTCAGCCTTCAAGTAGCCAGAATGCCCAGGCTAGTCTCAAATCTCTGGGCTTAGGCAATCCTTTTGCCACAGTCTCCCAAAGTGCTGGGATTATAGGCTTGAGCCACCATGTCCAGTCATCTCACACATTTTTAATGAGCAACTGCTAAATGTTGATTGTCCTTTGTCACTCCTGCATCTTACCTCAGTCCTTCCACTTCAGTGGAGGGGAAGGGCTGTGTTCAAATACTGAGAAGCCCTTGGTTCTGATTCACCCTTGGTATTCCCATCCCCAAAGCAGGCCTCTAGACTTTCCTACATGGCTGTTTTATACTGAGGGTTAGAGTTCATGTTGAGTCCCAGAGACCTGGGACACCACACTCTAGCTGGGTGCCTATAGATAAGTTACTCCAGTCCTCACCTGTCAAATGAGCCAGTTCAAAGCACTTACCTCATAGGGTGCAGATAAAATTAGAGAAGGTAGATAAAGTGCTCACTTAGCACATCGTCTGGCACAAAGAAAGCACTCAGAATATGACAGATGTCGTAACGATCTCCCAGTCTCCTGTGATGTCCCAGCAAAGTTTTCTCGGTTTCTTACCTTTGGTTGCTCCTGGCAATCACCTGGGGAGCGTCACCTGGTCTGACTTTATTGGCCTGGGCATGCCTGCCCAGTTACAATTCCCAACGTGCAGCCAGAATTAGAAATATGACCCTGGGCCAGACGAGGGGCCTCAGTCTATAATCCCAGCACTTTGGGAGGCCAAGGCAAGTGGATCGCCTGAGCCTGTAGGTTCGAGACCAGCCCAGGCAACTTGGCGAGACCTCATCTCTACAATAAGAGACCTCCTCTCTACAATAAATCAAAAAAATTAGCCAGGCGTGGTGGCATGTGCCTGTAGTTCCAGCTACTTGGAAGGCTGAGGCAGAAGGATCACTGGAACCCAGCAAGTCAATGCTGGGGTGGCTGTGAGTGTGCCACTGCATTCCAGCCTGGGTGACAGAGTGAGACTCCAACTCAAAAAAAAGAAAGAAAGAAAAAGAAAAAGAAATATGACCCTGGCTAGTCTTTCTTGGGAGAAAATTGCACTAGAATAAGTTTAACTCACTGAGCTCAGTGGCAAACACCTGTAGTCCCAGCTACTCAAGAAGTTAGGTGGGAGGATCACTTGATGACAGGTGTTTGAGGCTACAGTGAACTATGATCGCACTGTAAGTAGCCGCTGCATGAATAGCCACTGCACTCCAGCCTGGGCAACATAGCAAGATTCCATCTCTAAAAAAAAAAAAAAGAAGAAGAAAGGAGGGGGAGGGGGAGGGGAAGAGGGAGAGGGAGAAGGAGAAGGAGAAGGAGAAGAAGAAGAAGAAAGAAGAAGAAGAAAGAAGAAATAGGTAGAACTCACCTTGCTCTAGTAATGTGCCATGACATTACCTTGCTTCATCTAAAACAGGAAAGGGCCAGGCACAGTAGCTCATGCCTAAATTCCCAGCACTTTGGGAAGCCAAAGTGAGAGGATTACCTGAGCCCACAGGTTTGAGATCAGCCTGGGCAACTTGGTGAGACCTCATCTCTACAGCAAATTTATAAAAAATTAGCCAGGCATGGTGGCTCATGCCTGTAGTTCCAGCTGCTTGGAAGGCTGAGGTGGAAGGATCACCTGAGTCCAGCAGGTTGAGGCTGTGGTGGCCGTGAGTTTGCCGCTGCACTGCAGTCTGGGCAACAAAGTAAGACTCCAACTCAACAAATAAATAAATAAAAAGAGAGAAAAGGAGCCCAGCACATTTATTCTGACCCCACTGAAGAGTCCTTGTGGCACAAACTTAGTGTCCTCATCGATCTCCACTGCCTCTTCTTTACTTAGCAATGTCTTTTATGCATCAAATTCCATAGATTGCTCATTAGGTAGACAAGCTTCGTCCAGCGGTTGAAAACCACTGGCTTTTTGCCAAGAGTACCTTTGAAAGGTCAAACCTTCCTTTTTCCTCTGGCATCTTAAAATGGAACTGTACCCCCAAAATAAATATAAGCAGAGGATCCACTGCTTGCATCTTCACACTGCACTTACCTCTCCTACACAGAGCCCCCCAACACTAACACCCCCCACCCACCCTTGCTGCAATCCCCACAGTGAGACTTGAGCCTTCTCTGGGAGAAAAACCAGTGGCTCTCAACACCTGGGAACAGGATACTCAAGTGGGCTGGTTCAGATACCTTTTCATCTTGCCCTATCCAAAGGCAACATCCAGAGGGTCCTACCCAGGCCTCGGGGCACCCCACTATTACATCAGAAGGACATCTGCCCTTGGCCAGTCCTACAGAGCTCTCAGAGCAAAAGACACCCAGCTCCTCCATTCACTCCTAGGGAGAATTCAAAATTATACAAATGGGCATCACAATTTGCACATAGCAAGTTAGGGATATATTTCTTCTTGCTCTAGTTTCCTTCCTATTGCTTTTTAATGAAATATTTATTGACGCTTCTCTTTTATCATGTATTATGTCCTGACCTGAGAGCCTAAACAAGGAACTAAACATTCCCTTAATCCTCTCATCCAACAATAACTATCATTAGCTTCTTGATGAATCTTCTTCCAGGCTTTCTTTTATATGCACATGAGGTTTTTTCCCCCCCCCCACAAATTTGAAATTTTATTGTACATAATATTTTGTAGACTTTACTTAATATATTATGCATTAATTTTTTTCAAGAAAAATTTTTCCTATGTTGCTTAGTCAGGAAAAACAATTTAAAGCACCTTAAGATTTCAAAAATAAGCCGGGCTCGGTGGCTCAGCCTATAATCCCGCACCTTTGGGATTGCCTGAGCCCGCGGGTTCGAGACCCGCCTGGGCAGCGAGACCTCATCTCTACAATAAATCAAAAAATCAGCCGGGCGTGGTGGCGCATGCCTGTAATTCCGGATACTCGGAAGGCTGAGGCGGAAGGATCGCCGGAACCCAGCAGGTCGAGGCTGCGGTGGCCGGGAGCGGCCACTGCACTCCAGTCTGGGCAACCGAGTGAGACTCCAACTCAAAAAAAAAAAAACTAAAATAAAGACCTCTTAACTGAATAAAGAAGTCCTGCCTGTCGATAACACCAGGACCCAGCCTACTATGAGCTAGGCCCTGAAACAGCCTCCCCAGCACATTTGAAGATTCTGTGGAGTCCCTCACACCCCAAGAGCCTCTCTCTCACTTGCCATCTCATGAGCTTATAGACAGAGACCCTACTCTGGGTCCTCACTCTGCCACTACCTACTGTGGCACCTTCAAGTTATTTCTAATTTGTCTAAACAAGTCTATTTTCAACTGCTCTATTTCTAACTTGTTTAAAGTTTTAACTTTAAACTGCAGGTTCTCATAGCTAGAGCAGAGCATGAAAGAAATAGCAATCTCATGTGGGTGTCAGAAAAATTAAGGAGACAGTGTGCCCCAAGGACCAGTTAGCAAGCCTGAAGTGAGATTAGTGTTTAGCCCATGTCCTGTTCATAAGATTTCAGCCTATTTAGAGGACCACTCCTATAACCAGCCACCCTCAAGAAGAGTCATCAAACATGGACATTTGTGCAAAAACACTACAATGGTATTTTTTTTTTAGACAAGGTCTCTTTATGTTGCCCAGGCTGGACCCAAATTCCTGGGAACAAGTAACTCCCACCTCAGCCTCTCGCGTATCTGGGATTACAGACACAAGCCACCACACCGGCTCTTTGGAATAGTACTTTTCATAGCAAAAAGAAAAAAGAAAGAAAAAATTAGAAACACTTTAAATAGCCATCAACTAAGAACAGAAAATAAACTATGCTACATCCACACTATAGAATACCAGCCTTTATAAATAACAACTGATATATATGGGCCACAAGAAAATATCTTCAAGATACATTATTGTGTGGGAAAAGAAGTTAAGAAATAATAGCTTCTTTTATTTATTTAAAGAAAGAACTAAGCCCACAAATCATCAAAGTATATTTCCACAGGGGCCTGGGGAAGTAGTTAAAGGGGGCTTTAGAATAACTCTAGGTTTCTCAACCTTCTTTCATAGCGTCCTCTCTAAGGAGCCTTTTAAGATGTTTCTTTCCAATCACTCTCCCACTACCATGAAATGTTAATTCCACAGACATGCTATATATCTGTTTACATACTGTAGCCCATCGGGGGCAAGGTCTAGGATGTTTTTGCCATCCCAGAACCAATTTCCTCCCCCTTTGGGGCCAAATTGCCCTTAGTGAGGATGCATGGTCTAATTTGTATATTACTTGTATGATTAAAAATTAATAATTTTTTTAAAAAGCACATCTATACTCAGCACAATGTGAACCCTTGTAGACAGAATCTCCTTCCCCAAAACAATTTGTGGGCTGAGCCTGCCAGTGAGGCCTGGGTAGGGCCAAGGGAAATGAAAACATAGACTTGAGCCATGCGTCAGCTTATGTTTATGCTGAAAAGGATGCTGACAACACTAGAGAATGTATATCATCCCTGTGGCTGCAACCTTATCTCAGATATTGTCCAGGATATGCAAAGTGTCCCTACGTGTTTTCTATTCCTTGAGAGCTCCCCGATGGAGTAAATACCCCAGTGACTCCGTGGCTACCCCCACGGAACCCAGAGAGGGACTGGCGGGTCTCAGGGTTTTCCTTACACCCTTCAGCTGCCCCTTTGTTGCAGTTGGTTTCCTGTGTCTACTCCTCTTACTTTGGAGTGCCTCTAGGCCCCACCCCTAGACTTCTTCTCTTCTCCATCTCATCCAGAACAGCAACTTGAAGACCACCTACACTACAAGGACTGCAAATTTATATGTTCTTGAACTAGAGGGATCTTTCAAATGCCTGCTCAATATCATTACTCAAACACATATAGGAATCTCACACTTAGCCTGTCCGAAACAAACTCTTGATCTCCCAAAACCCTGCTTCTTCCAGTCCTCACCTCCTCTTTTAAAACCAGCAACTATGGCGGGGCACAGGAGCTCACACCCATAATCCCAGCACTTTGGGAGGCCAAGGCAGGACTTGAGCGCAGGAGTTCAAGAACAGCCTGGGCAATACAGTGAGACCTCATCTCGACAAAAAAATCAAAACATTAGCCAGGCATGGTGGTGTGCACCTGTAGTCCCAGCTACTCAGGAGGCTGGGACGGAAGGATCACCTGAGCCCAGGAGGTTGAGGCTGCGGCAACGTAGTGAGACCTTGTCTTTACAAAAAGTAACAAAACTAGCCAGGCATGATGGCACACACCTGTAAACCTAGCTACTTGGGGAAACTGAGGCAGGAGGATTGAGATTGCTTGAGCCCAAGAGCTTGCAGCTGTGGTAAGCTGTGATCACACCACTGCACTACAGCCTGGGTAACAGAGTCAGATCCCGACTCAAAAAAAGTCAGAGTCATCTCTCATATGTATTATTGCAATAACACTTTTACCAGAGTCTCCCTCCTTCCTCCCTTTGTTCCCCACTCTGTCCCCCATGATCCATTCTCAGCAAAGCAGCAGAGTAATCCTTGTAAACATCAAGTTGGGTCAAATCCCTCTTCTGCTCAATAACTCCCTTGGCACTCAGTAAACATCAGGGCCTCCTGAGGGTCTCCAAGGCCCTTGTGCCCTGTGTCTGACTCCCTTTCATTCTAGTCACTTCTCTGTCCCTATTTCCAATATTTTCCATGCCACATACACTAACTCTGTCCCAGCCACACTGACCTCCTTGCTGTCCTCTGGCCACTCCAAAAAATGCTACGGCCTCAGGGCCTTTGAACATGCTGTTCTCTCTGCCTCCTGTCTAGAATACTCTTCTCCTAGAACCCACATGCTTCTTCCTCATATCTTCTAGGGCTTTGCTCCCTGTCTTCTCCTAATGAGATCTTCTCTGCCTGTCCAATTTAAAATTATAAACTTTCTAAGTCACCATAAGGTTTGCTTAGGTTCACTTACTGTCTGTCTCTCCCAACTAAAATGTAAACTTTGCAAAGGCGGGATTGTCTGCCGGTTTTGTTCACTACTGTTGCTCCAGCTTCCCAGGTTGTGCCCTGCACACAGCCAGCGTTCAGTGCGTTTGTTCAATGAATAAACTCCTTATCTTGTTTATGTGTTCAAAAGTTCCAATGAGAAAGAAAGTGGCCTTTAACCTTACATCTTATGCCCAGCAGCTCTGTCACCTCAGAGGAGGTCTCTGAGCTTAGAAGTATCCCTCTGACACACACACACACACACACACACACACACACACACACACACACACACACACACACACACACCCCGCAGATCCCTGAACAACTCAAAGCCAGCTGGCACTTTCTGTGGCTGAGCCAGCAAACCACTGGATTAATTGTTTTCTAAACTCAGCAATGTGCCTAAGGCCCAGTCAAGGGCAAAGTCCTTCTAACTCCTTCTAGACACCACTTCACTCTCCATAGCTTCACCTGAGCCACAAAGAATCCAGAATCCAGCAAGCTCTGAGTTCTATTCACGAAAAACCCTAAAACTTCCCTTCATTCCTTAAGTCACAATCTTTTCCTCTTCTGGTTTGGAAGAAAACCAGAGGTGTTAAAACCAAACATCTTGACCGAATTTCCTCTAGGCGAGCTTTCCCTGAGCTGACTAGCTCCAACACACCAACCCCTCCTGCCAGACCCAGTCAGAGCCAGACTTCTCAGTAACTTGGTCCAAGCAGGGCTTGACAGCAAACCCGGAACCCAATTCACAGCTGGCTCGCTGCCTGTCACCAAGAATCGTTGACAACAGTTCCTTAAAATCAGGCCCTCTGGTAGTAAATGAGGAACACACTAATTTAGCAGGAAATCGGCTTTCCTTGAAGTGTCTCTGAAGTGTGTTGAGACAAGAAGAATCTATACCGCTTGAGTAATAGGAAAGGCCACCTGCAACTTTATAGAACTTCTTCTGGACTTGAAAATTCTAAGATGTTAGGGGGAAAAAAAATCCAAAATGAACAAGATCTAACCGCATAAGGATCCATTTCCCATCTCCCTAAATAAATGCAGCCACATGGTTTTTATCTGTCATAAAAAAAACAGACAGCCCTTGCGAGGGAGGGGTGAAGCAGTGGGAAGCGCTGGTACCAAGCAGTGTGGAAACCTCTGGCTGGCTGTGTGTCCTGAGCAAGTTCTTTAACCTCTCTGAGTCTTAACTGTCTTTATCTGAGACATGGAATCCCCTAAGTGAGGAATCCTCATGAAAGCATTCTGTAACTGTTATAGAACTAAACAAATGAAGTTGTATCTCATATATTAGAAGTCACTTATGGTCAAAACTCTACGAAGGACACCATAAGCAAGCACAACAGGGAGGAAAAAAAGGCAGTCATAATCTTCACCTTCAAGAAGCTTCAACTTTAGCTGGGAAAACAACACACACAGGGTCACAGAAGATTTAGCATTTGCAAAAGCAACATACCAAGAAAAGCACACACCTCCATCTGCTGCTTTCCCCTAAGTGTCCCCTGGGTCTGCTTGTTTGGATTCTAATATCTGCCTAAGTATCCATCAATCTGGCTACTTCCTGGACTGCAAAAGGCCTCAAAGCTGTCTGTAAACTAAGTCTAAATCCAAGCCAGATGGGATGACATGCCATAGCAGCCCACATTTCCCTTCCTCCGGTCCACTTCCACCTCACATAGTCTCATCACCCACCAGCCAGTGTTGCCAACCCCCTTCCTCTGCAACATGTCCTGCTCTGCCCAAGGAAGCCCCAGCCATCTTGTTCCTCTCCAGCACACACTGTGCAGAACACTCTCCTCTCTGCTACATCCCGGTCCAGCTGAAGACAGAGGAAAGAAGAGAAAGGAAAAGGGAATTCAAATGCAGCACTAGCAAAAGGAGAAAAGAGGAAGTGGAGGGAAAAAAAAAACAGAAATGGAAAAAAAAGAATAATGAGGAACATAAATAACTATAGCTTAACATCTGACCTTCTGGCTTAGGAGGGGCTTAAACTCACATTCTATGACGTGTGCCTCTTACAACATTCTACAGGGCTGAGTAAGCAAGGCAGGGAATTGTATTCCCATTTAGGAAATGAGCAAACTGAGGCTTGACAAAAATCTCACGAATGGAGCCAAGACCAGGGTCGGGGTGGTATGCCAACCTTCTTATTTCACAACAAGTGCTTTTTCCATCACCAGTGACCCACGTAGTTTCAACATAGATAAGAGTCAGCATTTAGAGGCAGAACTGGAGACAGAAAAAAAAGTAGATGGTGCTGTTCACAATGGCCAAAACGTGGAAGCAACCCAAGTGTCCATCAACTGATGAATGGATAAACAAAAGGATAAACAATTGATATTCTGATCAATGGAATATTATTCAGGTATAAAAAGGAATGAAGTACCAATACATGTTACTACATGGATGAACATTGAAGACATCGTGTTAACTAAAATAAAGCAAACACAAAAAAGCTACATATTCTGATTCCATTTCTATGAAATGCCTAGAATAGGCAAACGCATAGAGAGAGAGAACAGATTAGTGGCTGCCAGAGGCCGGCGATGAGAGGGAGAAAAGAATGGGGAGTGGTTGCTTTTAAAGGCATGAGTAGCCAGTTCGGTGGCTCAGCCTGTAATCCCGCGCCTTTGGGAGGCTGAGGTGAGTGGACTGCCTGAGCCTGCCGGTTCGAGACCCGCCTGGGCAGTGAGACCTCATCTTTACAATAAATC
>NW_007259294.1:1075524-1090664 GCF_000164805.1 Carlito syrichta
AAAAAAAAAAAAAAAAGAGGCATGAGGTTTCCTTTAGGGATGGCAAAAATCTTCTGGAACTGAATAATGGTGGTTGTTGACCAATACTGTGAATGTACTGAATGCCACTGAACTATATCCTTTAAAATGCTGAATTTGTGCATGGGATGTGAGCCAAAGTAGGAGGACTTGAAACAGCACCTGACCTTGTGCGTTCGGAGGGCTTCTATCATGGACGTTTTAGAAGAGGTGGATTTGGTTTGGACATTACGTTAAGTGTTTTTAAGGAAACCTGCAGTATATTGATCAATGTAAAGATAACTTTAAAACAATTTATATAGCCAAAATGATGCTTAGAAAAACACACTCATTCCCAAAATTGTCAAGCAGTCCTCTGACTCCCCGCCCCCCCAAAAATGGTGAATTTTATGTTATACGAGTTTTACCATGATTTTCTTTAAAAATGAGGGAGGATGGGGAGAAAAACGAAGAGAAAACTGGACACAGAGTAGGAGGAATGGGAAGTCGCCAGAGTCCTAGGCAAGTCACAAGATTTCTGAAATCAGGAGTTCTGAGGAGGTAACATAACAGGATGCCGGGTTTGCCCTTCCCTGGAGGCTGCAAACCCCCAAAAAGATCCAGGAGCAGCAGTCTGGTGAGGAAAACAGAGTCATGAGCACAGGGGAAGGAAACTGGAGGGATGGGGCTGACACCCCACAGGAAGACCAGCTGGTCACATGGAGAAATACTTTGCATGCACTTGTTTGTCCTTTATACCAGGAGTTCCCAACTGTGAAGAAATACCCCCACAGTTCTCGAGGCTTAGAAGTCCAAGATCAAGGTTTCTTCTGAGACTTCTCCCCCTCGGTTTGCAGAAGGCTGACTTCTCCCTGTGTCTTCACTGTCTTCCCTCTGTGTGCATCTATGTGCTAATCTCCTTTCTTACAAAGACACCAGTCATACTGGATTAGGGACCACCCTTACGACTACATTTTAACTCACCTCTTTAAGGACCCTATGTTAGGACTTTAACATATGACTGGGGGGAACCCAACTCAGCCCATCACAGGCCCTGAGTCTTCCCATAGCCCTGACTGCCCCCTGGAGCCCTTCACTATGTTGGGCAGATCTCTCTGATCACTCGCCTGGATCCCCATGGCCAATGAGCCCTCTGACCTCAGGGACCCTGAGTTCTGTCTACTCTGTCCCATTTTTAACCACATCACACCTGGTGCCTAAGAGGGGCTCAATCGAAGGCAGCAGAGAAGGATGACGGAGGTGGTGAGATTGGTGGTGCTCTTGCTGCAAACAGTTAAAGCTTGTCTGGGCAGAGAATTCCAACAGCTTTTCTAATCGCCTGAGCAGTAGGCGGCGGAGGTCTCAGGAGGAGGCCTCAGAAGCAACTTCAAAAGGGCCAGTGGAGAAAGGAGGACCACAGCAGAGGGGTGAGGGGTTAGAGCGATCTCCCCAGTTGAGTCAGGACAGCTGGGTCCATGAGCACCAGGTTCCCTGCTCTCCTCCCTGTACAGCTTCCCGTAACAGCACTTGAGTTCATCACCAGCTCTCCCGTGAGCTTAAAATCATGTTCACGTTCACCATCACCTTCAAAATCCTTCCAGTCACTCCAAGGGGCAGCAGAATGGGTGTCAGCATCCCTATGAAATATGAAGGAACTGAAGATCAGAGACCTTACATGAATTTTGCAAGGTCAAAGAACCAGTAACTGTGTGTTATGGATGAATCAGAGAGGATAAAGGAGGGGGAGGGGGAGAGGGAGTTGGGGGTATCCTACAATCAGAACCCGGAGCCTCAGCCATACCTGACTGTCCCTGCAGCAGCCCCTCCAAGAAGCAGAGAGGAGAACAGAGGACCATTCCAAGCAACACCTGGGCGTCCCGGCTTGGGGTTCAAAGAGCCTTGTCCTCCAGGATCCAGTGGCCTTACCTTGATGTTCAGCGGTCTGAGCTGACCTGGCTCTCCCTCTTCCAACCTGGGTCTTCCATGACCCCAAGCTTCACGTCACAGCAAGTCCTTTTCAGAGAAAAGTTGGTTAATCCATGAGCCTAAAGCAGACAAGATGTGCCCAGTTCTCTAAGGCAAGCTCTTCCTTTATCCTCTCTGATTCATCCAGCCATTCCATCCAGCCAGCCATCAAGTACTTACTGAGCCAGACTTCAGAGATGCCAAACCCCATGCCAGACCAGAGCAGTTACAAAGGTTTAGGAAGCATCTTTCCTGACTCTGCGGAGCTCAGAGCAGAGTGGGGGAAAGCAGTCAAACAAGCCATGTGGTAGGTGCCATCCCAGCAGGAAGTCCTATGAAAGCCAGGGGAAGAAGAAAAGCCTGCCAGGGGAGAGATCAAAGACCACACAGAGGAAGGTGTCCTTTGGCTGGGTCTTAATGAAGATCACCATTCCCTAGGCAGGGATGAGGGGAAAGGGGCTCCTGCCAGAAGTGGCGGCTGTACAAAGGCACAAAGGTGTCACGGTGTTTCCCCATGCCCAGGAGAGGGAAATTGGTGCAGTCTGTACAGGGTTGGTGTTTGTGCAGGGCCCGGATAAGGAGTATCTCCACACTTTGGGCAATGGGTAGCCAGTGGGAATTTTAAGCAGAGGTGACTCTGTTGATTCAGCTTGGAGAGGACACTGTTAACAGCCATGTGTAGCCTGAGGTCCCTGGCTCGGTGGACACAAAAGAGACTTAACGGAGAATGTGCCTGCTCCTCCGGGGCATTGGTTATATACACACCACTGCCCACCAGCCTTCTCAGATGGAGTATAGCCTCTAAGCTCAACTGCTGCTCTTCCCCCCCCACCACCCCAACAAACCATAGAAGGCTAAGTACAGATGACTTGTGATTATCAATCATGTCAGTTGCCTGTCTGCACCATAACCCTCTCCAACTTGGCCACATCTCACATTGGTCCTCATTTGCAAGAGACTCACAGCTGTAGCTGAATATATATATATAGCCTTGATTTGCAGTGAAGCATAATTTACACCTTCTCCTGCTTCTCAGAGAAATCATTTCCCCAATGCTAATAATCAAGCAGACCAGCCACCCAGAGTAACAAAGCACCCCAGCCACCCCAGCACATGATTCAAAAACAAACCAGAACAGCGCTGGTGGCACTGGACACTAAGATTGGCACTGGTGGGCAGAGAGAAACGTTAGCATTTTGCATCACATAAGACTGGTTTTCAAACTGGGTCTCCAGAACCAGAGGGATTGCTGGAGGGAGTGATCCAAAGCCCACAGCACAGTCCCCTGGGGGTGTATGTAGCTGGAAGAGCAGTGCTATATCCAAGCCCCTGAAGCCAGCAGCAGTGAACATCAGGGCTGGGAGAGGGGAGAATCCCACAAGCTCAGCTTCCCTCCCTCCCATTCAATGATGCCAAGAAGTACCACTGGCTTTTTGGGCCAGGAGCACAGAGCTCAGGCCAGAGCTGGTTCTGTGGTCCCCGTGGAGTGCCTGACAATGCCTTGGCCAAGCCCCATCCCCAACATCTCTCCCACTGGCTGGGTTCCCTACCCTCCTCCCCCCACCCCCAGCACAGAGAACTCTTTCTGCATAGATGAGGAAGGAGCCCAGCTTCATTTCCACTCTGGTTATTTTCTCCCCAGTAAAACAGAGGAAGCCCATCGGAAATTCTAAACCCTACCAGGATCTCTAGCAGTCACACCCACCACAATGCTCCTTAAGGGTACACACAGTCTCATACCTCTCCTGTGAATAACCTCAAGCCCAGCTCACTTTCTCTCTGATCCCCCATTCCTAATCAGCATGCATTAGAAATCTGACTAGAGAGACAAGCAGATCTTTGAAAGAGATTCACTCCCTACTCCCCTCTTTTTTCCTTTTTTTAACTGAAGACCAAAAATTGCCTCTTCTTTTCAAAGCAAGAAGTCAGAAGCAGGAAGACCTTCTCTGCCCTCTTCCCTGGGTGGGCTGTCATAAGCGCAGAGACTTTTTCCGTCTTCCCCAGCTAACGAAAAGCACTGGAGAAAAAGAATAAGCAAAAAGCGCTGCAAGTGCCACCTTGGAGGATCAGATTATAAGGCCAGGACAGATAGGTACTGGGGTACAGAAAGAATTTCAAAAACTGCAGTTGGCTGGTTGAAAGAAGGCATCAACATCCCCTCTGCCATGTCACAAGACACACCAACTCTGTGTTTACAGGCTGGTTTATCTGTTACCTACTCTAAAATAAGATTCCCTGTAATGCCCCTTAACCTAATAGGTTAAGATTCTCATCACACGAGGCGGGGGGGCGCGGAGATCCAGATGGGAGGAGAATGAGACTGCAAAGGAATTTCTGGCTTAAGTTTGTAGTCCAAACACACCACAACAAATGTAAAGATCCACTAACAGGCCCTGCCTTCCTTGGGCAATATCTTCAATGATGATGCTAAAACCAAACGAAAAGGAACTTGTTAGAACCAAGATTGAAACCAACTTAAGTTGACAGTGGACAAGGGTCAGAAAAACAAGATCACCACCAAAAACGGTGACCAAGAGGTCTGGAGGGACTCTCAAGAAAGCTGGTTTCTTTTAAGAAGAAAAAGCAGACAGTAATGACCAACATTCTGAGCAAGTAATGGGAAATAAGAAAAAATAATGTTGGCAGCCATCACCACATATTGAACACTGACGTCAGGCTCTCAGCAGAGCATCTGTGTTAGAGGAGACAATGCTAACTTTCATAACAATCCTCTGATGTGGGCCTTATTGTTCCTACTTATTTATTTAATTATTTAGAGTCGGAGTCTCACTCTGATGCCCAAGCTGGACTGCAGTGACACACTCACGGCTACCACAGTCTCAACCTGCCAGTTCAGGAAATCCTTCCATCTCAGCATTCCAAGTAACTTGAACTACAGATGCACATCAACATGCCTGGTTAATTTTTTGATATACTGTAAAGACATCCCATCAAGTTGCCTAGGCTGATTTTGAAACCCTAGGCTCAGGAAATCTGCTCGCCTCAACCTCCCAAAGTGCTAAGATAACAGGTGTGAGCCACCACACCCAGCATAATTACTCCCATTTAAAGATGTGGAAACCCAGCTGACCTGATATGGTGGCTTACGCCTATAATCCCAGCACTTTGGGAGGATCACTTGAGGCCAGGAGTTCAGGGCCAGTCTAGGCAACATGGCGAGACCCTGCCTCCATAAAAAAATTAAAAATAAGCCGGGCTCGGTAGCTCAGCCTGTAATCCCGCGTCTTCGGGAGGCTGAAGTGAGTGGATTGCCTGAGCCCGCGGGTTCGAGACCCGCCTGGGCAACTTGATGAGACCTCATCTCTACAATAAAACAAAAAATGAGCCGGGCGTGGTAGCATGCGCCTGTAGTTCCAGCTACTTGGAAGGCTGAGGCGGAAGGATCACCGGAGCGCAGCAGGTTAAGGCTGCGGTGGCTGCGAGCGGCCACTGCACTCTGAGCGACAGAGTGAGACTCCAACTCAAAAAAAAAAAAAAATTAAAAAAGCAGATTGGTGCAGTGGCTCATGCCTGTAGTCCTAGCTACTTAGAAGGCTGAGGCAGGAAGTTCGCTTGAGCACAGGAGTTCGAGGCTTCAGGGAACGATGACACCACTGTACTCCAGCCTGGGTGATAGAGGAAGACCCTGTATCCCCACCTCCCTTGCAAAAAAAAAATACAGAAACTGAGGACCAAGGTAAGGTAAGCAATGTGCCAAAAGTCTCATACAGCCAGCACCCAAACCCACATCCATTCGACTTTAACTATGCTCATCATTGCACCAAACTGCCTTCCAAGATGCCACAAACTGAGAACACTCCCATTCTAGGAGTGCCCCAGTAATCAAATCAGTCCCAAGAAAGCCAATTTCCTCAATGCCTATTTTTCTCTCCAGCAGGAAATAATAATGGTTTGCTGCCCTATATATACAAGGTAACTTCATGGAATCTGAGTTATTTGCCCTGCAGCGGAGATGTACTGCTTTGAGTCATGCACACTCTCTTCCCCAATTTGTCTTGTTACCCATAGTCTGCATGTGTATGATTCCTGGATGGGAAACACATTCTGTAAGACTGTCACTCTGCAAACTCTTCATTGTTATTTTTTTCTTCTCATGTTCAGCCAAATAATTATGATGGGTAGCAAACTCAGAATCTTGTATTCATCAGCATCATGGTCTAAATGGCTAACTACAAACAGTCCTTATGGGGGGTTTTTTGGTGATTTTTTTGTTTGTTTTTCATCAAGTGCTTATGCCTAGTTGTGCACTAAGGGTTGAGTCTGTAAAGATCCTCAAGGAATCCACAATGTAGTTGGGGCAACAGCCTCTACCCCAGCAGGGGGAGTGTTAAAGGATCTAGAAGAAGAAAGTAGGGAGGACATATCAGCAGCCTTGCCAGGAGATTAACACCCAAAGCCAAGAAAGGAGAACAAGTTCATCAGGCTGAAAAGGGAAAAAAAAGGAGGGAGGACAATAGCAAAAAGACAAGTAACCCAGTTAAAAATGGGCACAGAATCCGAACAGACATTTCCCCAAAGATGATACACAAACCTCCAATTAGCACGTGCAATGATACTCAACATGATTAATCATCAGGGAAATGTATCAAAACCACAATGAGAGATCCTTTCATCCACCAGCATGGCTATAATTAAAAAGACAGATAACAAGTGTCAGCGAGGATACAGAGACATTGGTGCCCTCAGACACAGCTGGTGAGATTGTAAAATAGTGTCACCACTTCAGAAAACAGTCCAGCAGTTTATCAAATTGTTAAACAGAGTTACCATATGACACTACAAGTATATACCCAAGAGAACTGAAAATATATATCCACACAAAAACGTGGTAGATGAGTGTTCCCAGGAGCAATATTCAGAATGGCCAAAAAGGAGAAATAACCCAAATATTCATCAGCTGACTAATGGATAAGTCAAATATGGTATATCCATAGAGAATATTATTTGGCCATAGAAAGGAATGAAGTTCTGACATGTTACAACATGGATGAATCCTGAGAATATGATGCTAAGTAAAAGAAGCCAGATACAAAAAGTCACATATCATATGATTCCATTTATGTGACGTGTCAAAAATAGGCAAATCTATAGAGAAAGAAGGTAGGTTAGTGGTTGCCTTAGGCTGAGTGGTTGGAGGGAACAGAGAATGACTGCTAATGAGCATGGGTTTCTTTCTGGGGTGATAAAAATGTTTTAAAATTAATCACGACAACAGTTGTGCAACTCTGTGAATATACTAAAAGAATACTAGGCCAGGCTCAGTGGCTCAGTCTGTAATCCCTGCACTTTAGGAGGCCGAGGCAAGTGGACTGCATGAGCCCACAGGTTCAAGACCAGCCTTGGCAACTTGGCAAGACCTCATCTCTCCAATAAATCACACACAAAAAAATACAAAAATACAATAAAAAATACCCAGGCATGGTAGCACACCTCTAGTTCCAGCTACTTGGAAGGCTGAGGTGGAAGGACTGTCGGAGCCCAGCAGGTTGATGCTGGGGTAGCCATGAGCATGCCACTGCATTCCAGCCAGGGTGATGGAGTGAGACTCCATATAAAAAAAAAAAAAAAAATACTGACTTGCACACTTTCAATGGCATGTATATTTTATCTCAATAGAGTTGTCAAAAAGAGAACGACAAAGGAGTGAGGGTAGAGAGAGGAGGGGAGAGGTTTCCGGGAGCAGAAACAACAAGCCCAAGGACGCAGAAGCAAGAGAGAGCAAAGTGGCATCCAAGAATTAGGTAGCCCCATGTGGTTCTGATAATCATTACGCACACGAAATAATGGCTGAAAGTGCAGCTGGAGAGGTAAGCTGGGGCCAGGTCATAAAGGGCCTTGTAAACAAAGGTAAGGCATGTTATACTATACAGACAATGAAAAACATACAAAAAGTCTTCAACAGAAGTTTTGTAGCTGGGCGTGATAGCACACGCCTGTAATCCCAGCATTTTGGGAGGCAGAGGCAAGAGGACTGCCTGAGCCCAGTAGCTCAAGACCAGCCTGGGCAACTTGGTGAGACCTCTTCTCTACAATAAATCAAAAAGTTAGCCGGGTGTGGTGGCACATGCCTGTGGTTCCAGCTACTTGGAAGGCTGAGGAGGAAGGATCTCTTGAGCCCAGCAGGTCAAAGCTGCAGTGGCCATAAGCATGACACTGTACTCCAGGCTGGGCGACAGAATGAGACTCCGACTCAAAACAAACAAAAAAACAAAAACAGTTTTGTGATCAAACTGACTAGAAAAATCACTGCAGTGTCACTATGGAGGATGGATGTTACTAGGGGATAAAACAGACATCCACTCCTATTACGGGCCACGGCAGAAATCCAGGCAGCAGAAGACAGAAACTAACTCTTGGAAAGAAAAGACCTGAGAGTTCCACCTAGAGGCAGCGGGAGATGCTGGCTTTGTGGCATCAGCACCATCCGCAGGTTACAGCCCTAAAACATGGGCCCGGGATTAGATGCTGGACTCCAACAGCAAAAATTTAAAAAGAGGTTTTTCATTCAGCCCCTTGAAATAAACCTTTCCTTTGCCCCAGGAACAGGCAAAAATATGATGAAGGATGCTTGAGTCCTTCAGCAGCCTCTTGATTTTCACCTTTCTTAATAAACATTCTTTTCCTCATTACAAGAAGAGCCTCTTCTGGGGTGTCCAGACAGCCAGAGTTCTATCAGGCCAGGTAAGAAACAATTAAGACTAAATAGCCCAGTCTGTGCGGCAGCCACCATTATGGAGCAGTTCCAAATAAACTGGCAGTGGCCGGATGCTGCAGCTTCACATGCTTTCACATGTAGGACCTGTGCCCTGAAAACACTCAAGAAAGTGCTGTACAGTATTGCATGCAACTCCAAGGGTTGTCCCAACACCAGCAGCTGCAGCAGTCCTTGGGAGTGTGTTCAAAATGCAGACTCTCGGGTCACACCTCAGGACTACTGAATACAAGTGATTTGTGCCTTGACCATGATGCTGCAACCAGTCTTGCACTATGGCCTCAGAAGAGCTCATGGAAAAGGGTTCCCCCTCTTCCAGTACTCCTGTCCTCAGATTAAATATACTCAAAAAGAGGTCTAATTCCAAAACCTATGCTCTTTCCATGACCCTGTGTATCCTCCTATAATCCACTTTAAAAAAGAAAAAGAAAGAAAGTAAACTAAATCCCACCTAATTCCAGGATTTAACATGTCTTGCAGAAAAACTTTAAAACCCTTAAGGGTACTCAAATGCCTTGTTGCTCAAATTGTGGCCTGCAGACCAGCAGCAGCAGCAGCAGTACCAGTCACATGACTTGGGAGCCAGATGAAAATGCAGAATGTCGGTGTGGTATAATATGAAATATATTTGGTCTTTGTCCCCAGTTCCTGGCACAAAGCTCCCAAAATCCTTGGAATTTCCTGAGTGACAGAAGTGTCTTTTGTTATTTATATGAGGTCTTTCTGATCACACCTCAATTTATGCTAATGAAGTGACTTAGGGTAGAGAGCCCCTAGATACTCCTGGTTGGGGCTGGTCTCTAGAGAGAACAAATTATTAGAAGATTAGAGGGTTGGAACTTTGAGCCCCACCTGCCAACCTCCAAGAAAGGGGAACTGAGTGGAGTCCAGAGATCAAGCTTTATAAAAACTCTGGAGGTCGGGCCTATAATCCTAGCACTTTGGGAGGCTGAAGTGAGAGGATTGCCTGAGGTCACAGGTTCCAGACCAGCCTGAGCAACTTGGTGAGACCTCATCTCTACAATAAATTTTTTAAAATTTTAAAAATAGCTGGGTGTGGTGGTGCATGCCTGTAGTTCCAGCTACTTGGAAGACTGAGGCAGAAGGATCACCTGAGCCCAGCAGGTCGAGGCAGCAGTATGTCAGCGTGCCACTGCACTCCAGTCTGAGGGAGAGACTCCAACTCAAAAAAAAAAAAACAAAACTCTTGAGCAACAAGATTTGATGAGCTGAACACAGGAAGGTGCTGGGACAGTGGCATGCCCAGAATGGGCTTGTGGTTTGGTTTGTGGGCTGGAATGTGAGCCCTGCTCCATGCCCCTTCCCACAGACCTCACCCTATGCATCCTTTCATCTGTGTCCTTTATAATAAATCAGTAAACATAAATGTTTCCCCCAAGTTCTGTGAGTCATCCTAGTAAATTAATCAAACCAAAGGCGGGAGTGTGGGGAACCCCAATTTAGAGTCAATCAACCAAAAGTATAGGTGATATTATTTGGCATGAGAAGTGGTGGCAGTCTTGAGCCCTTATCTTGTGGGATCTGACTCAACTCCAGGTAGACAGTGTCACAACTGAATTGAATTATAGGAGACCCAGCTGGTGTCTGCTGGAGAACTGTTTGGAGAAACCTCCCTCCACTCCAACTAGTCACAAGTGTTGGATGCTGTGTGAGTGGAGAGAAACAGTGTTGAGTGTCAACAGTGTTTTTTCCTTCAGACTCAGGCTCTACCCCAGACCTACTAAATCAGAATCTGTATTTTAACAGAGCCCCATGAGATACGCATGCACATCCGTGTTGGAGAAGTATTGGTCTAACACCATGCATGTAATATTGTACAGGTAGGTTCTGATGTCCCCACACTAGAAGACAGACCCTGGGTTTTCAGAACCTTCTTTACAGTATGAAAATACTAGACTGAGCACCAGATTAGATTTTGCTCTGAGCATGTCCTTGATTATCAACTACCACTCAACATGATTGTATTTTCACTCCAAGCACAACAACAAATGCGTATAGCTATTTATCAATAAAACACTTGCTAAAGGAGAACAGGAGACTTACACTCAATTCAAAGTTAGATTTTCCTATTTCTATTCCTAAATTATATGACAAATCAAAAACAAATGGCTCAATGACACTCTTCCGTGAGCCACGGCTAAAAATAGGGATCCTCTCCCATGACTGAATTAGGACAAAGATTCCTTTCTGTAGAATTTTTTAAATAGCATCTCTAAAGAATTTTTACAACTTAATTAGTTTTATTGTTGACTAACCCTGGAGTCCTCTGTGCATTTAACAAGTAAATGGCAAATGAGAAGGGAGGAGGAATTAAGGCATCTTAAAGAGCAAAGGGTGTTAAATGTTTGAAAGGTTTTAACAGAAAACCTTGAGTATGAGCCTGAGTCTCCTGAAAGAAGTCACCTGCCAGAGTAACTCTGGAGGCGGGAGCTCATCCCAAAGTGGTCCCCAAAGAAAAGCTACTGACCTCAGTTCCACGGCTTGGCTATATCCGCTGAGTCCTGCAGAAAGCATGGCACATAGTAGGTGCTTCAATGTACTAACCACACAGAAAACAAAATCACAGCAAGCCTGGGATCAGGAAATGACCACATTTGTTCAAAAAGTATAACTAATGTGCCCAGAGCAGTTGAGTGGAACTTGAAGGGAGGAAGCCGATATGAAAGAATAATAAGAGTTAGCCAGTTACAGTGGCTCACACCTGTAATCCCAGCACTTTGGGAGGCAGAGGCGTAAGGATTGCCTGAGTCTAGGGGTTCAAGACCAGCCTGGGCAACTTGGCGAGACCTTGTCTCTACAATAAGTCAAAAAATTAGCTGGGTATGGTGGCACACACCTGTGGTTTCAGCTACTTAAAAGGTTGAGGTGGAAGGATAGCCTAAGCCCAGCAGGTCAAGGCTGCAATGGCTTTGAGCATGCCACTGCACTCCAGCCTGGGCCACAGAGTGAAACTCCTACAAGGAAGGAAGGAAGGAAGGAGGAAGGAAGGAAGGAAGGGAAGGAAGGAAGGAAGGAAGGGAAGGAAGGAAGGAAGGGAAGAAGGAAAATAAAAGCTAACCATGACTCTTACAGCACCTGTTAGAGTCTGCACTGTGGACTCTTTGCAGCATCAACAGCAAATGGGAGCTCATCAGGCATGCAAAACCTCAGGCCCCACCCCAAGGCTCCTGAGTCACAATTTGTATCCCACAAGATCCAGGGAGTCGTTTTTGAGAAGCCTTGGTCTAGAAGTATTGAATTCAGTTTGAGAAGCACTGCTCTAGGTGTGATGATAAAATACTGCAACCAAAGACCAGACTGGGGCATCCCCATGAGTGGTTGCCCATGTGGTGGTCAACAGGGCAGTTCACATAAGATTCGGCTTGCTAGCCAGGCTCAGTGGCTCAGCCTGTAATCCCACGCCTTTGGGAGGCTGAGGTGAGTGAATTGCCTGAGCCCGCGGGTTCGAGACCCAGACCTCATCTCTACAATAAATACAAAAAAAAAATCAGCAGGGCGTGGTGGCGCATGCCTGTAATTCCAGCTACTCAGAAGGCTGAGGCGGAAGGATCGCTGAGCCCAGCAAGTCGAGGCTGCGGTGGCTGGGTGCGGCCACTGCACTCCAGTCTGGGTGACAGAGTGTGTCCGGGCGACAGAGTGAGACTCCAACTTAAAAAAAAAAAAAAAAGATTCGGCTTGCTCCTTTTCTCCTTCCAAGCACATGGTAGGATTACATTTTCTCACCTTTTTGAAGTTAGATGTGACTGTGTTTTAGACAATAAAATAAGAGCACCAGTATAATGTGCCACTCCTGGGCAGAAGTTTTAAAAATCAGGGGCTATTTAAACATGGTCCCCAGCCTGATTCCAGACAGTGGTTGCTCTGTCATCCTGGGTCCTGGAGGGTCATGCAGCCCCAAACCAACTCAAAACAGATTTGCAGCATGAGCAAGAAGCAAACTCACATTGTTTAACCACTGAGATTTCAGAGTTGTTACAGCAACATATCTGACCCACCCTGACTAAGACAGCATATACTTTTCAGAACAGGTCCATTACTCCTCATTGAGAACTGCTCAAACCCATCATTGCTTGAGGGAAGGACCTCTTTTTAAGCCCTGAACGGCATCACTTAACTCAATTACCTTCTTTCCTCATCAAACCTCCCTTCAACATTCATCTGATATTTTCCTTTTCCTTATTTCCTCCTTTCTACCAATTTCCTCACTTATTTGTGCTTTCATCTTTTTGCACTGTATGCTTTTTGGTAAGCTGCCTTAAGTCCTATTTGTGACAAGGTGATAGACAGATAGTCACATGAACAGAAACACCAGACTTGGCTTTGAGTGAATTCTGGCTGTTTGCAAAAAAAAAATCAAATCGACTCCTCAAAAGACAAAGATTTGTTGCTACTGAGAATATTTAAAAGAATGTGGCCTGGGCCAGCATGTATTCCTCCAACTTATTCTTTCCACTAAAGGATACTTACAGGATGCTCAGTCCTCACAGTCCCTGCTTTCACAAACCAATTCATTTCCGGACACACAATCTCTTTTTTGCCTCACTGTAGAGAGAAATCTGAACTATGCTCACTCCGTAAAAATGTTAAGCATCCTTAACCAACATTTTTATTTTTAAAATGCTGTCTCAATATAGTTATTAAGCCCCTCCTGCATGTCTGATCTTGTGCTAAGCACAGGTGAACCTGATTTTAACCAGATCCTCCTAGTGGACTTTTAGGATGTGGTCAATCTTGTGCTAATAGAGGTTTCATACAATAGGCACACTGATGTTTACAGCTTGCCTATCAGATGCTTCTTGAGCTGAAGTTTCTAGTAGTGGAATTACCTCTATCAGAGGAAATATACATTGTTAATGCTTTTAAGGTACACTGCCAAATTACCCTCCATGAAGCACAAAACCATTTTCCTACACCCTACCAGTATCCATTTTTTGATATTTTTCTTAAAGCTATCTTTTGTATTACATTTGCAATCATTTGATTATTAGTAAGACTAAATATGTTGAGGACTTTGTATATCTTTTATTATAAAGTGTCTATCCAAGTTCTTTGCCTTTTTTTTGAGTCAGAGGTTTTTCTCTTAAATTATTTATAAAGCTGGGCACAGTGGCTCACGCCTATAATCCCAGCACTTTGGGAGGCCAAGGAGGTGAGAGGACTGCCTGAGCTCACGGGTTCAAGACCAGCCCAGGCAACTTGGCGAGACCTCATCTCTCCAATTAAAAAAAAAAAAAATTAGCCAAGCTAGTGGCGCATACCTGTAGTTCCAGCTACTTGGAAGGCTGAGGTGGAAGGATTGCCTGAGCCTGGCAAGTCAAAGTCAAGGCTGCAGTGGCCGGGAGCATGCCACTGCTCTCCAAGCCTGGGTGACAGAGTGAGACTCCTACTCAAAAATAAATAAATAAATAATGAATAAAAGTACTTTCTGCATTAAGGATGTTAACTTAGCAGGGCACAGTGGCTCACGCCTGTAATCCCAGTACTTTGGGAGACACAGGTGAGAGGACTGCCTGAGCTCAGGACTTAGAGAACAACCTGAGCAACATGTTGAGACCTCATCTCTATACTAAATCAAAAAAATCAGCTGGGCATGGTGACACATGCCTGTGGTTCCAGCTACTTAGAAGGTTGAGGTGGAAGGATCGTCTGAGCCCAGCAGGTCGAGGTTGCAGTGGCCGTGAGCATGCCACTGCACCCCAGCCTGGGCGACAGAGTGAGACTTCAACTCAAAAAAGAAAAAAAGGAAAAAAGGACGTTAACTTTTTATTCGCCTGTTACCCATTTCTTTAAGAAAACCGTCTTATACAGGCAGAATGAACACTTGACGGATGGGCAAGATAAAAAAGGGAAAGTGCATCACAACTGACCTGCACAGGGTGAGACTTCTTGAGGTTCCCACCCCAATCAACCTGAGAGCAAGGCCTCTTGACTCTACCTGCAGAATGCACTCCAACCCATTTACCTCTCACCATCTCCACCTCCCCCACCCAGCTCCAAGCTTCCTACCTGCTCTCCTTGTTTCCCTCCCTGCTCTCTTCAAATCCATTCTCCACTCTACAGTCCAGAGGAGCTTCCCAAAATAAATCAGAACATGGCACCCACTTCAATCAAGTCAAAGACTTTCTGCTGCACTCCAACTCTCTGGCTTCTGTGTCCTTCTCCATCACATCCCCAGCCTCTCTTGCCCTTGCTCACCTCTTAACTACCCTGGAATATTGTGTTTCTCTCATATATCAAACACACTCCTCTCCTCAGGTTTATGTGCATTTGTGGTCCCCTTTGCCTCAAAGTATTTTCCTCCAAATAGGCACACGCCTGGCTGCCTTGCATCCTTCAGGTCTCTGGTCAAATATCACCTCCTCCTCTACAATAAATCAAAAACCAGCCAGGCGTGGTAGAGTGCCCCAGTAGTTTCAGCTACTCG
>NW_007259294.1:1090727-1092832 GCF_000164805.1 Carlito syrichta
CACACACACACACACATATATATATATATATATATATATATATATATATACATCACTTCCTCCGAGAGGTCTTATCTGGCCACATTATTGGAACTCCTCTTTCACTCCCATACCCTGTTATAGTAGCCTGTTTTATTGGCCTCATAGCACCTTGAAATTATCTAATTGTTTGCGAGTTTGCCATCTCCCCAACTGGAAGAACTAGGTTAGCTTTTCTTGTGTCAGTCACTAGTTTATACCTCCAGCATTTACAACAGGGCTCATGGCCCAACGCAGATACTCAGTGAGTGAGTGCTGTATGGATGATCAACATTTAAACAGGGAATGGCAAACTACATTCAGCCTATGAGCTAAGAATGGTTTTTATGTCTGTAAATTGTTGAAAACAAATCAAAAGAAGAGTAATACCTCATGGCCCATGAACATTATGACAAATTCAAATTTCAGTGTCCATAAATAAAGTTTTATCAGAACACAGGCACGCCTATGGGTTTCCAGATTATCTGTGGCTGCGTTTGCACTACAGCAGCAGAGTTGAGTGGTTGTGATAGAGACCATATGGGGTGCTCTTACCGCTTCTCACTGCCTCTGGCACACTACAAATCACAGCGAAGCAGCTATAACTCAAGTTTGCTTCCTGGCCCGCAAGGCCTAACATGTTTCCCGGTCTTTTATAGAAAAGATTTGCCAATGCAAGTTAAGAAGGAGAAGGCTTCGAGAAATGTTTCTAAGAGAGAAGGAAGGGACAAGGCTTGCTAGCCTACTGAACAGGAGAGGAAAGGTAAGGGAAGTAGTGTCAGGCGACTTGGTGGACAGATGGCTGCTGGGACATTCACTACGGTTTGGAGGGTGGGGATAGAAGTCAGTAATGAAAGGAGAGAGATGATGAGTGTAGTTCCCATGTGTGAAATTTGAGGACCTGGGGGCTGAATCTGGATACCAGCTTGTAGCTCGAGAAGAAAGGTAGATAAGAGAACCAGGGAGTTAAACGAAAAACAAATTTTTATCAGATGATAAACAGAACACACTAAATATAAAAAAAAGAAGGTGGGTGGGTTTCCTTAAGCCTCCATAGAAACTTCTCACAGTTCAGATACCACCCCAAGCTCTGGTTTATCAAAAGACAAGTCATACATCTACCAGTCACTACTTCCACTTCGCACCATAGGTATAAATGCCACCCCAGAAGCCCTGCCAATGCAGGCAGAGAAAAGAATATACTAATTCTGTGTTTAAGTACAGAGGAATCAGTCCTCACATTCTGTTAGAAAGCCTGTTGTGTGTCACTGTGCCACTGTGAGTAATAAGGGAGCAAGCTGAGAGAACAATGTTTCCTGGGGTGGCCTGATAGTAGTCACAATACTTTACATGTATACAAGTCTTCCTGGTTTACCAAACATTTTCTTTCACAGGCGAAGTAGGGACTGATACTCGTGATCACAGATAAGGTCTACCACGCCACCATCAGATACAGATAAAAGCGGGGCTTTTGCAGGCGGAGAATAGTACAAGAAGGTTAGCCTCTCATTCATGTTTCTAGGTGGTAATAGACATCAGGGATTCACAGAGTGGCGAACAGATGTCAGGGATTCCTGCCGACTTGTTGCTAAGGGAACTTTTGTGAAGATGCCCTGCATTTACAGAATCCACAAGCCCTTCCCATTGCTGTAAAGTCCTGTGGGTGGCCACTTGACCAACCCAGCACACACACATGGAGAGGGGAATGGCTCCTTCCCGAGTCGAAGCTGACAGAGTAGTGGACCAAAGGTCAATTTTCGAACAGCAGGAGCTACAAATATGGGTCACAGCCCCCAAACCAAAGCACAGGATGATTTAGTGAAGATGTTAGAAAACACCTTGGTCTTTTTGGTCACAATTACAGATAACACAAGCCATTTCACTAACTATACCTTTTGTGAACAGTTAATGACTGCCTGAAAAAAATACTGGCATGAGGAACAAGGTCATACCCGTTTTAGGTGATTTTCATCTTACAGAAAGAAAGGCACCATATTAAAAATCTATTGTAGGCCGGGCTCGGTGGCTCAGCCTGTAATCCCAGTGCTTTGGGAGGCCGAGGTGAGTGGATTGCCTGAGCCCGCGGG
>NW_007259294.1:1092852-1098070 GCF_000164805.1 Carlito syrichta
CCACGC
This sequence comes from Carlito syrichta, assembly GCF_000164805.1. NCBI lineage: Eukaryota > Metazoa > Chordata > Mammalia > Primates > Tarsiidae > Carlito > Carlito syrichta. The sequence continues at coordinate 1,092,859 of NW_007259294.1, forward strand.
GCCTGTAGTTCCAGCTACTTGGAAGGCTGAGGCAGAAGGAATGCCGGAGCCCAGCAGGTCGAGGCTGCGGTGGCCGGGAGCGGCCACTGCACTCCAGTCTGGGTGACAGAGTGAGACTCCAACTCAAAACAATAAAAAAATAAAAATCTATTGTGTAACACAGCAAGCATCTACTAGATGTCAGGCAGCTCAGATACACAATGTCTATTAATCACCAGCACCTAATAGCCCTGGCCTAAAAAAAAAAAAAAAAAAAAAAAAGCTGAACTGGTATGTCAATGACTTAGTAGACAGGCCCAGGGCCAGGCAAATTTGATCTCAAATTCCAGCTGCATCATTAATCGTGTGGCCTTTATAAAGAAACCTCTGGAGTCTTGAAAAAACAAAACAAAACCCTCCAAGGATTGCAATAGAGTATCTCTAAGCAAGACTGCCAAGTCTCTGCATTTTCTCTCTCTCTCTCTCTGGGTTCTCTCACTCATCGGTCTGGTCTGGCACTTTTCCTCTAATGGATCATCTGTCCCATGTGTGTTCTCCTTCCCCTTCTGAGGAAACTAGTCTGTAAAACGACCCTCAATGAACCATGTCTCCCTTGTAACCACCTTTGTATCCACCTCCCTCCCAAACTGACTCTGGATGGGTCCTGTGACTCTTTTTACCAATCGAAAGTGCCAGTTCTAGACCTCAGGCTTAAGAAGGCCTGGCAATTTGTGCCCTTGTGTTCTTGGAAGCCAGCCACCACATAAGAACTCCAACTACCCTACTGAAGAGAAAGCCACATGGGAAAGCTCTGGGGGATGAGATGACACATAGAGAGGCTACATAGGAAAGCACCAACATATCAGACAGGTGAGTGAAAATGCCATTTTGTAGGCTGTAGCCTAGCTGAGCCTCCAGGACTCCCACCCAGTCACCATCTGACTGCACTGTATGAGAGAAACTAAAACAGACCAGCAGAAAAACCATCTAGCTGAGCCCCATTAACCCACAGAGACCCTACGATTTGGAGTGGCTTGTTACATAGAAATATGTAAAACATCATTCCTTAATTACAGCACAGCCCACTCTCTCCTCACCATTCCTTGCAAACTCCTGTACCACAAACACAGGAACAAAAAATGGGAAAATAGAGCCTAGAGAGAAAGAGCTCAAGTTCAGGATCAAGGTGACCTCTGCACCCATCCTAGTTCCCTTAGCAGTGTCATATTCTGTTAGGACCTCTGAAGACCAGAACTTCCAGCCAGATCCTGGATTCTAAGGACAGTACCTAGTTCTAGGAAAGCTCTGTTTGTTCGCATTCCAATCAAATTACCCTCCAAATTATTCCCCTTCAGCTCCTTAATTTCTTCTCTTCACTCAAGGTAAGTGCAGGCCACAAAGAATTCCTGGGCCCTGTGGGGTCCTCCAGCCACTGAATCTGTCCAGCCACTGGACCTGCCCTGGTACCATATCTGACTCTTCAAATCTTCCCCAGGACAGAGATCTAGGCTCCCCCCTCTATCCACCTTTCCCAGGAACAGTTTCTCAGTATCCATGTACCCCAGAAGGGTGGTGGAAATCTCCTCCTATATGGGGTCCCAGGTCTATATGGAGGTGATTTTGGGCCTGGCATGGAGCTGGCAGAACATGTTCCCTTATCCCCTAGCCCTAGTCTCAGATCTTTTCCTCTACCCGATCTCTCAAATGATATTAGAATCCTTCTCAGCTTCCTTCCCTTCTCATGGCTAAAGAGACCCTCAATAAAGATTTTCTAGTTGCTCTTATCTATCGGTCTTTATATCTCATAGCCAGCTGTGCGCCTTGGCTCTTAAGCCTCATCCATTTTCTGGGAGTAGCTGGCTCCCTTTTCCTGGCCCTTTGAAGGACTGCACCACCCTGCATAGGGAAGACCCTTGTGGCCAGAGTCCTTGGGCCTCCCAGGGCCCTCCACACTTCTCTGTTTGTGCTGAGGTTTTTCTGGGAGCCACGCTCTGGAAGCCAGTTATGTGCAACACCATCTCACCATTTCCCTGGAGTCTCGATCAAAGAGAAATTCCTGATAACCAAGACTCATCAAGCTGGCCTCCTCCCAGGGGCTGGCTGGCGACCAGGACAGACCTAGTGACCTTTTCAGATTTAGCTCCCACTCCCCTCCTCAGTGCGTGCGTCCTGCAAAGCCACTGTCCCCAAGCTCCTCTTTCTTCATCAGAACAAGGGAGAAATCCCTGGGGAATATCTATTCTGCACAGTTTTCAGTGCCTCACTCTCCTCTACTAAGATGGGGTTCCTGGTAACACTCTTTCCCAACAGAGCATGAAAGGTCCACAAGCACAGGATGTGCACTAGAGGTGCCGTTCTCAGCTGTGTACTCCCATCCCATCCCTCTCCCAGGAGGCTGGGCAGTCCATCCATCTGTACTTGTTTCCCCAACAGCCGCCCTGGCATTTTGAATTCCATGCCCCCAGCAGCTTGGTGCCAGGCTGACATCCCATGGAGTTCCCCACCTCTAATGTTTGAGGTCCCCTCCTCCAGTCTCATTATTCTATCTGCTGGCCAGTCTCTGTACCAGACTGGGGAGCACTGCATTCTCTAACTGAGTTGTCTTTCAGGACTCACCCCATCCAAAGGACTCTACTTGCATATTCTCTACCCTGCCCAGGCCTTAATCTGAGGTCCAGCTTGCTCATGGAAGAGGTTCCCAGACACCAAGCTCCTGATCCAGGATCCTCTCTTTGAAACCACATCTACTTTGGCCCTGAGAAGAGTTGCATTGAGTATTAAGCCACAAGGCTCAGGTCCACACGTGCATCCACCTGTGGGCAGACCAGCTTGCTCTAAAATCACACTTCCAGGTGAGCAGAGGAGATACTCCAAGCTGCTCCACAATCCAGCAGCCCTCATTTTAGCTCTAGCAGTTTAGCCTCCGCTTAGAGGTGCTGTCACCAACATGCTGACCTCGGGGATTGTGCTTGCCCTTTTCCACATGGATCTAGATCTTTCTCTCGCTTGCCTGTTAGCACAGTTGAACCCAGGCTATCATGTTGACAAGAGGCACAGGCACAAGGGGTAATATTCAGCCATCCGAGCCACTTCGCCTCCCTCATATTCATTCACTTGTCTGTAAAATGGGGAAAGCGCCTCATCCTTCACAGAGCTGTCAAGGGGCTGGTCATAATGTATGTACAATGCCTAGCAGAGGCTCCCCAAATAGAGGTTCCCCCTCAGTGATACTGTTCATCCCACTGCTGGGCAGTTCTGTTGCAAGTTACTAGTCAGGAGTGGTCTGGGAGGCCCTTAGTCACTGGAGATTTTTCTAAGAACATATATGCAGGGGATATGACTGACACACCTAAGACTGTCCCAGCTGCTAATCCTGCTTGTCCCCTGGGCCTAGTTCACCCTTTCCCCCCCAAGAAAAAGTAAAGCCACTCCATTCTTGTTAACTCCCACCCAGCCTCATCCCCACCCAAAACAAAGCTGGCTGAGTCCAGTCAGTGATGCTCCTCACCAGACAGACATCTACCAGACAAATTTCCACATCAGTATTTCCTGGGAAAGTGTAGCCACCAGAAGAACTCCCAAAATAAGCATCTCTCCCAAGGATTTTGAACTAGAAACAAGGAGGCTCCAGGTCTTCATAGAAGTAGTAATACATTTGCTTTATTTTACATCTGAATCTTAGGAAAGGAACTGGGAAAGCCAAGGAGCACACCTCAGGCTTCTCCAGCTTCTCCAGACACAGAATCAAGAGGTTTCCCAGAACATGTTCTGCTGACAGTCCATGACAGCTCATTCCAGCAGCCCCCCTGAACCTTGCTGACATGCTACCATTTTGGTTGTTCTCTGGACCTGAAAAATACAGAATGTAGCTTTATAAGGCCAGGCTCGATTTTTGACAATGTTGCCACAGGACACTTCCTCAGGCAAACTCACCATATAATCATTTGACTCCTATCTATCCTTCTTTCCTTCTTTTTCCTACTGATGAGTTGCAGAGAACATTTTCAGTCAAAATTTGCTACTTTGTTCTTTGTGAAGTAGGCCAGGGGTTTAATTATAAATAAATTCAGTTTCCATGATCTGGCCAGTATTTTACCAGAATGTTGAGGAATACTAACACAACTGAGGGTAACGGTTAGTTTAGTCTTTACAACAACTCTGGGATTAGGCAGCCTTTTAGTCAAGGGGATGTCCTTTAAGGTCACCTCCCCTGCCCCCCAAAGGACTTTAGAAACTTCGGATCTCACTCAGGCTGTGACCATGAGCTCAGTGATTAGGGGACAGTGAGGCCTCACAACTGTCACCCAGACAATAAACAGCCAGCCGACTTGGCTCAGCAGGTCCTGTGCAGCCCTGGGGCCAGGCCAGAACCCCAGGCACAGGAAGGCACTTTCAGGATCTGAGCCTTAGCCTGGGGGAGCTGGAACAGGGATGTGGGGTGCTGGTTGGAGGCTGCAGTATCCCGGGGTCAAGCCCGCTGTTGGGGCTCTGCTGGTGGCCAGCAGGCTCAGCTGATCAGCAAGTGGGTGGCCCCGGCAGCCTGACCCGGGGCAGCACGACCGTCCACGCACGGGTCGCCAGGATCTGAGGGCCGGGATGGAGACGTGGGCTGCGGGGCCGAGCCAGTGCCACTTCTCGGACCCCCAATCCTCTGTGCATGTTCCCAAGACCGCGGCCTCCGGCAGCCCTTCTCTGGCCCCTGCCACTGCTGGGAACGCTCCCGCCCGCTCTAGAACTCGCACAGGCAACAAGTTCTCGCTTCCTCGGGGCGGCCACGATGTGCTCGGGAGGCCCGGCGCGGGGAAGTGCTCCCAGCGACCCCGCGCTGCCCACGCCCCGGCGGGCGCCCGCTGCCTCCGCCGCCCTAGGAACGCTGAGCTACAGTCGCACCGGCGGCGGCTGCCCTCGGGGCGTCCCCCGGACAGGGACGCGGCGGCATCCCCAGCGCGGGCAACAGGTCTGCGAGCGCAAGGAGGACCGCAGCCCCGGGTCTTCCAGCCCCAACCCTCGCCGGCCCCTTACCTCCAGCAACTGCACGTAGCTCGCCGGGAACCAGCCGCGCAGCCCGTCCTCCTTCTCGCCCTCCCACCAGCCGCCGTCCGGGACCTGCAGCAGCGTGATGAGCTCGCCCGCGGCGAAGCGCAGCCCCTGGCCGTGGCGCTCCCCGGAGAAGGGGTACAGGGTCCGGCAGCGGGCGCCGGACATGGCCTTGGCGCCCGGGTTCACAGTGCAG
>NW_007259294.1:1098123-1099886 GCF_000164805.1 Carlito syrichta
GACGCCCCCGGGCCGGGCGGCTCGCAGATCCCAGCTCTGGGCAGGGAGCGGGGCTCAGGGGGCGGAGACCGAGGCGCCGCGGGCTCCGGAGACAACTTCCCGGGAACGCGGAACGCGGGCCGCCGCCGCGGGGGCCGACCGGAGCCCGAGCCGCCCTGGCGCGCGGAAATGCGCAGTTCCCAGGGGAGGGGGGACCTAGAGCATCCCCCTCGGCAAGGCTCCGCGGCCGGAGAGGGAGGGGCGCGCGTACGTGGAGCGGGGCGCGGCGGCCGGGTGCCGGGCGGGGGCTCTCTCGCAGGCGAGGGGGCGGGCGGGGGCGGGGGCGGGGGCGGGGCCGGAGCGGCCACGCCCCTGGGGGCTGGGCGCTCTCTCGCAGAGGGGCAGCTCACTGGGGAGAGGGGCTTCCACTCGCGCCCCCACCGTCGAGGGCTGCGGGAGTGGGAGCTCCTGCCGTCCCTGCTTTGTAGGCCTCGGGGCCGGTGGCGGACGGGCGCCTCCTTCGAGGTGTCTGTGAGGGTATGTGTGTGTGGCCGTCATTGTAGTGGTTGAACCTGGGGTTGAACTTGACTCACCGGAAACTGAACAATGGGTGAAAGACAGGTTTGGAGCCTGACGCCGAGCCGGGAAGCCGGGTGGCAGCGTGTCACACCGGAGGGACGGAGCGGGGAGGAGACGGAGACGGAGCAGGAGTTGGCAGAATGGCTAGCAGGGGGTGGGGATGTGAGGGGCAAAGGCTACCGGTGAGGGGAACCGTCCCCAGCGCTTTGCATGCGAAGCGAAAGCCGGCCCAGAGTGCCAGCCCTCCTGAAATCGAGATGGGCTGACCGAGGAGTCTACACTCACTGAGTCAGTCGGCAAACACGAGTAAGAGACTGCCATGTTCTATATACAATGTGCCAGGTACTACGAAGACATTTGGACAAGTCCCTGTTCTCGAGGGACCAATGGACCTGGGTGCTGAGGGAAGTTGACCTTGAACTAATGGTACAGCAGTTTTTTAAACTCGGATTCGCCGGCCTCGGTGACTCAGCCTGTAATCCCAGCGCTTTGGGAGGCTGATGTGAGTGGATTGCCTGAGCCCGGTGGTTCGAGACCCGCCTGGGCAACTTGGCAAGACCTCTTCTCTACAATAAAACAAAAACTAGCCGGGCGTGGTAGCGCGCGCCTGTAGTTCCAGCGACGTGGAAGGCTGAGGCGGAAGGATCGCCGGAGCCCAGCAGGTCGAGGCAGCAGTGACCGGAAGCGGCCACTGCACTCCAGTCTGGGTGACAGAGGGAGACAACAACTCAAAAAAAAAAAAAAAAAAAAAAAAGCTCGGATTCTTTTCTAGTCTACTCCATAAGAAAAATTAAAGTACAATTCCTAACCTGTAAATAGCTGGACCCTTTAATATCTCTGTATACTTCTGACTACCTACTTATGCCTCCTCCCTAGCCAGTAACCCTCTATGGCTCCCTATTGCCAGTTAAATTCGGTATAAATTTCTCAGTCTATGCATTTCAGGCCCTCCCCAATATCTCCTGTGGCTTCATCTCTCACTAAGCCTGCCTAGCTACCCATTACAAAACCAATCAGACCGGGCTTAAGATCTTGCACACCCATCCATGCTTTGAATCAGACCCTGGCACAGGACCTTTCACCTAGTTCAGTCGTTCTCAATCCTGGCTGCACATTAGAATCACCTAAGTAACTTTTTTTTTTGAGTTGGAGTCTCACTCTGTCGCCCAGACTGGAGTGCAGTGGCATGCTCATGGCCACCGCAG
>NW_007259294.1:1100667-1106744 GCF_000164805.1 Carlito syrichta
AGTCTGGGCAACAGAGTGAGACTCCAACTCAAAAAAAAAAAAAAAAAATGCTCATGCCCAGACCCACCTTAGTTTTGAGAGTCACTGTTGAGCCAAAGTCTGCACTGAAGCCATCTCCCCTGAGCAGGCTTGGCCTGGTCTCTGGCCATGGGCAAAGTGACAAATGCAGATTGCAGTAGTTTTCCATCATTGCAAATTTACCAATATTTGCCTAAACCAGAAATATGAAGAGACAAAATCTTTAAACCACTGTCCCCTCTAAGTGTCCCTTAAAGCAGAGCTTGATACACAATTTGATACCGAAAACAGTCACAGACTGGACACGGTGGCTCATGCCTGTATCCCAACACTTTAGGAGGCCAAGGTGGGAGGATCCCTTGAGGCCAGGAGTTTGTGACGAGCCTGAGCAACATAGCCAGACCCTGTCTCTACAAAAAATAAAAATAAATAAAAATAGCTGGACATAGTAGCGTATGTCTTGTAGTCCTAGCTACTCAGGAGGCTGAGGTGGGGGGATTGCTTGAGCCCAGGAGATTGAAGCTACAGTGAACTATGATCGCACCACTGCACCTCAGCCTGGATGATAGATCAAGACCGTGTCTAAAAAAAAAAAAAAAAAAAAAAAGTCGCTCAGTTACTGGGCTAATCAAGTTTTAAAAGGGATCTAAGCTGGGTGCAATGGCTCACACCTGTAATCCCAGTACTTTGGGAAGCTGAGGTGAGAGGATTGCCTGAGCAGTCCAGCTACTTGGAAGGCTGTAGTTCCAGCTACTTGGAAGGCTGAGGCTGAAAAATCACCTGAGCCCAGCAGATCAAGGCTGCAGTGACTGTGAACATGCTATCGCACTCCAGCCTGGGCCATAGAGTAAGACTCCAACTCAAGAAAATAGTAATAATAAAAATATAATAAATAAAAGGAGGCTGGGCACAGTAGCTCAAGCCTGTAATCCCAGCACTTTGGGAGGTCAAGGAAAGAGGATTGCCTGAGCTCAGCGGTTCAAGACCAGCCTGGGCAACTTGGTGAGATCTCGTCTGTACAATAAATCAAAAAAATAAAAATAAGCTGGGCATGGTAGCATGCACTTGTAGGTCCAGCTACTTGGAAGGCTGAGGCAGAAGGATCACCTGAGCCCAGCAGGCTGACGCTGCGGTGGCCATGATCTTGCCACTGCACTCCAGCCTGGGCCACAGGGTGAGACTCCACCTTAATTAAATAACTAAATGGGACCTAATTCCCTGTATCATGGGAATATGTGACTTTCCGCAGGCTCTCCTCAGGCTTCATATCTGATGATCAGGCCTGAATCAGGGTAGGACAACTGATCTAGAGCTACCCTAGAACCCCTATAGTGAATTAGCCCATGAGCAACCTGTAATCCAGTTTGGGCTTTAGAAATCTCAATCTAAAGAGAATGCCATACACTTGAACTTCAAATTACCCATCCCAAACTTTTCTGCGGCACCAAAATAGATAATGGCTGTTAATTTCTTCATTATTTAACTTTATTCCTGTAATCCTATGAGCTAGTGACGGGACTATTGCCCCAGTTTACTTGGCTCAGAGGGTGTGACTTGCCTGTCATCATACATGCAACCAGACAACAGCAGAATCAGGTTTGAACTCATTCAGGCTGATTGTACGCTGTGTGCTGCTTCCTCTAATCTACCCTGCCAGAAACCCGTACCCCAGTGACTCACGCACAAGTAGCATCTTAAGAAAAGGCTCTTCGGTGATCCCCAGTGTCAGTCTTGATAGAAATAAGACTGGACTGGCAGTTAGTGGAACTCCTGTCTCTGATCTATTATCTATCAAGTTAGCCTCATACAGGTCCCCCAAGACCTCTGGGCCTATTTCTCCTGTAATTGGAGATTGAATACAATAACTGGAATTTGGGTCTTGAGGTGGTTAAATGTATTTAGTGGTTAAATGTGTGGGCCCTGGACTGCTTGTATTCAAACCCCAGTTCTGTCACTTTCTAGCTGTGTGTCTTTGGGCTATTTACTTTACCTCTCTGGGCCTTATTTTCATCATCACTAAAAGATGATAGTAGTATTTATATTATAGTGTTATTAAGAAGACTAAATGTGTAAGTATGTAAACTGTTTAGAGCAATGTGTGGCACATTAAGTGTATAGTATTAGCAAATGTTGTCATCTATCTAGTTCAATGGTCCTGATAATTTATTATCTAATACTTCTTTTTGAACTAAGAGCTTCAGGGTAATAATAGAAGTGGAAACTCTTACATCTTTGGGATGCTAAAAATGTAAAAGGCATACACGCTAGGTTTCTGATTTCTCCTGGAATCACGTAAGGAAGATGAGTTCCTCCCTTATCAATTTCCCCCCTTACCTTCTCCCTCCCTTGATCTTCTATTATTATCTTGATCTTTTATTTAAATCTGTAGCTATTTCACTGTTTTTGATAATTAATTCTTGTTTTATAGTTAGATTCTTAGTAACTCAAGGGAGGGACAGCATCTTTGTTTTAAATTTCCATCCATCTCTCTTGAAGTCTAACATTGAGTCTCACAAAAAGTATGCATTCAGTACTTTCTGAACTCATTTTGCATAGATTGTTTGGACCCCTGTTCATATTCAGATTTTCCATCTTGCCAAGTTATTCTATAAACATGGGTGAGAATGTCTGGATTAGACTATATCCTTGCTGAGAGCAGGCTTTTGCCTCTCTTAGCTTTCTCTTGACTCTGTGCATTTGATAATTATGGGGTGAAAGATGATATTTCATTTCTCTCCAAGATGGTTGTAATACTCTAGTAATGCTCTTTTTCTTTTTCTTTTCTTTTCTTTTTTTTTGAGTCAGAGTCTCATTCTGTTGCCCAGGCTGGAGTGCAGTGGCACGCTCACTGCCACAACAGTCTTGAACTGCGGAGCTCAGGCAATCCTTCTGCCTCAGCCTTCCAAGTAGCTGGAACCACTGGTGGGCACCAACACACCCTACTGATTTTTATTTATTGTAGATACTAGGTCTCGTCATGTGCTGAACTGGTCTCAAACCCCTGTGCTCAGGCAATCCTCTTGCCTGGGCCTCCCAAAGTGTTGAGACTACAGGCATGAGCCACCGTGCCTGGCAATACTCCTTTTCATCAGCCTATGGATGGCACAAGCATATAAGGGTCTTTGTTTCTTAAAAAGTTGAACATAAGCCGGACATGGTGGCTCAAGCCTGTAATCCCAGCACTTTGGGATGCCGAGGCAAGACGATTGCCTCAGCCCAGGGATTCAAGACCAGCCTGGGCAACTTGGCAAGATTTCGTCTCTACAATAAATAAAAAAATTAGCTGGGCGCACCTGTGGTTACAACTACTTGGAAGACTGAGGCTAAAGGATCGCCTAAGCCTAGTAGGTTGAGGCTGCAGTGGTCATGAGTGTGCACACTGTACTCCAGCCTGGGCGACAGAGTGAGACTCCAATTCAAAAAATAAAATAAAATAAATTAAACATAAATTTATCATGTGACCCAGCAATTTCCTCCTATGTGTCAACCTAAGAGAAATGAAAACAAATGTTCATAGCAGTACTATTCACAGTAGCCAAAAAGTAGAATTAATCCAAAAGGTCATCAGCTGATGGCTAGATAGACAAGATGTGGTATACCACTACAATGGACTATTTACCCAGCCCTGAGAAGGAATAAAGTACTGAAACATGCTGCAACATGGGTGAACCTCAAAGTTATTATGCTAAGTGAAAGAAGCTGGACACAAAAGACCACATATTATGTGATTCTATTTATATGAAATGTGCCGAAAAGGCAAATGTAGAGAAACAGTAAATAAATTCGTGGTTGCTTAGAGCTGAGGCTAGGAATAAGGAGTAAGCAAACAAGCATAAGCTTTCTTTTTGGGGTAATGAAAATGTCTTAAAATTAGATTGTGGTAATGATTGCAAAACTTGGTAAATCACTGAATTGTACCACTTAAAATAAGTACCTTTTTGGTATATATATTGAGGTATATATAAAATATACCTCAATAAAACTGTTAACAATAACCGGGCTCGGTGGCTCAGCCTGTAATCCAGCGCCTTTGGGAGGCTGAGGTGAGTGGATTGCCTGAGCCCGCGGGTTTGAGACCCACCTGGGCAACTTGGCGAGACCTCATCTCTACAATAAATAAAAAATTAGCCGGGCATGGTAGTGCGCGCCTATAGTTCCAGCTACTTGGAAGGCTGAGGCGGAAGGATCGCCAGAGCCCAGCAGGTCGAGGCTGCGATGGCCGGGAGTGGCCACTGCACTCCAGTCTGGGCGACAGAGTAAGATTCCAACTAAAAAAAAACCCAAAAAACAAAAAAATATCTAAAGGCCTCCTTTACCCAAAGAGGGCATTTTTCTCCACTCGTGTGCTAGTTCATTCAACAGTAACCCAAAGAGCAATTAAACACAGTATAAAATGGAAAATGTGCTGGGCCTGGGGATAGAGAGATAAATATTGCAGCTTATATAAATAATTTCTATAGATCAATAAAGTAAAGATAGACAACCCAATAGAAAAATGGGCAAAGGACTTGAACAGGCATATCACAAAAGAAAATATCCAAATAACCAATAACACATCAAAAATTGCTCTACTGGTCGGGTGGCTCAGCCTGTAATCCCAACACTTTGAGAGGCCAACACGAATGGATTGCCTGAGCCCGCGGGTTCAAGACCAACCCGGGCAACTTGGTGAGACTTCATCTCTACAATAATAAAAAAATTAGCCAGGCGTGGTAGTGTGCGCCTGTAGTTCCAGTTACTTGGAAGACTGAGGTGGAAGGATTGTTGGAGTCCAGCAGGTCGATGCTGGGGTGACCATGAGTATGCCACTGCACTCCAACCTGGGCAACAGAGTGAAACTCCAACTCAAAAAAAAAAAGCTCAATGTCGTTAATCATCAAAAAAAGCAAATCAAAATTATAAAGAGGTACCAATATACACTCAGCAGGTGGTAAAGGTAAAAACAGAACAGAAAATATCACATATTGGAGAGGATGCAGTACACCTGGAGCTCTTACACGCTGCTTCTGAGAGCCTGTTGAAAAACTGACAGCACTTAGTAGAGCTGAACATAGCATTCTCTGTAACTCATCGAATCCCCTCTTAGGCATATACCAAGATATGTTAATGTGTACACTGACAGACATGTATAACAATGTTCATAGCAACACAGTTTATAAGAGCCCCAAACTGAAAACAACCTAATATCTATCAACAGTAGAGTGAATACACTGTGACATACTCATGCAATAGAAAACTCTATACTTTAAGAATGAACAAGTCATCGCTACATCTAAGTGAATCCCACAGATGTCATGTTGAATGAAAGCAACCAAACACTAAAGAGTACCAATCAACTGGGCGTGGTGGCTTACACCTGTAATCCCAACACTTTGGGCGAAGGAGAGGAGAGGATTGCCTGAGTCCATAGGTTCGAGACCAGGCTGGACAATTTGGTGAGACCTCGTCTCTACAATAAATCAAAAACATTAGCTGGGTGTGGTGGTACTCACTTGTGGTTCCAGCTACTCGGAAGGCTGAGGTGGAAGTATCACCAGAGCGCAGCAGGTTCAAGACTGCAGTGGCCGTGAGTTTGCCATAGCACTCCGACCTGGGCAACAGAGTAAGACTTCAACTCAGAAAAAAAAAAAAAAAGAGTGCCAACCAACCATATGATTCCATTTATATGAAATTCCTAAAAGTCAGTTATTGGTTTTTTTGGGGAAAGTTAGTGAGGACGCAGGTGGTATCAAGGATGCTGGTAAAGTCAGGTGCGTGGCTCATGACTGTAATCCCAACACTGGGAGGCAGAGGTGGGAGGATTGCCTGAGCCCAGGGTTTGAGACCAGTCTGGGCAACTTGGCAAGACCTCATCTCTACAATAAATCAAGAAATTAGCCAGGCGTAGTGGTCTGTGGTTCCAGCTACTTGGAAGGCTGAGGCAGAAGGATGACCTGAGCCCAGCAGGTTAAGGCTGTGGTGGCTGTGAGTGTACCACTGCATTCCAGCATGGGTGACAGAATGAGACTCCTACTTTAAAAAAAAGGGCGGGGGGGGGGGCCAGGCTCAGTGACTCAGCC
>NW_007259294.1:1106905-1112001 GCF_000164805.1 Carlito syrichta
TGGCCGGGAGCAGCCACTACACTCCAGTCTGGGTGACAGAGTGAGACTCCAACCCCCCCCCAAAAAAAGGATACTGGTAGTAATCTACTCCTTGATCTGGGTGCTAATTACACAGAGCTGTTCTCTAGTCTATATACTTATTTGTGCACTTTTTCCATATGAATACTACATTTTAATACAGTTTGTTAAAGAAGTATCATAGTTTCTGACCTCAAGAAATTTATAGTCTAGATTCTAGAGTGATACTTTCTGAACTATTTTGCCTGTGCACTTCTATCTGTAAAAGTTCCCAAAATATGTGTTTCTATTATCTATAAATTGGATGCATGAGGCTGAGCGTGGTGGCTCATGCCTGTAATCCCTGTACTTTGGGAGGCTGAAGTGAGAAGATTGCCTGACCCCATGGGCTCAAGGCCAGCCTGGGCAACTTGGTGAGACCTTGTCTCTACAATAAATCAAAAAATTAGCTGAACATGGTGGAGCACAACTGTGGTTCAACCTACTTGGAAGGCTGAGGGGGAAGGATCACCTAAGCCGAGCAGGTCAAGGCTGTGGTGACCACGAGCATGCCGCTGCACAACAGCCTGGGCGATGGAGTGAAACTCCGACTCAATAAACAAACAAATAATAAATAATACATGAGACACTAAACTAATAAACATAATAAAATCAAACATTGTAAAGGATTATATTGAAATATATACTATGTACAAGTAGAGTTTCTAATAATGTCTTACTGCACCATAGTAGATGTTTTGTGTACTTCTTGGGAATCAGTGATCTTGAAAATCAGTCTCAAGAAAACACTGGGGAATGGGCATGGTGGGTCATGCCTGGAATCCCAGCACTTTGGGAGGCTGAGGTGAGAGGATTGCCTGAGCCCGTGGATTTGAGACCAACCTGAGAACATGGCGAGAATTCGTCTCTACAATAAATCAAAAAATTAGCTGGGTTTAGTGGCACATGCCTGTAGTTCCAGCTACTTGGAAGGCTGAAGTGGAAGGATCGCCTGAGCCTAGCAGGTTGAGGCTGTGGTGGCTATGAGCAGTGTGCCACTGCACTTCAGCCTGGGCGACAAAGTGAGACCCTGACTCAAAAAAACAAAAAAAGAAAGAAATAATTGGGAAAGGAAAGAAAGTTCATGTACTGAAAATAAGCAATTTGGAATCATGACTTTTGCGAAATAAGTGTGTCCAGTTCTCCCAATGGAATCTGGAAGAAACCTGGCAATGGACCTCCATGGAAGAGGAAGCATGAAGAGTTCTGTCCATCCCATCCTGTCATCTGGAATCTCAGCCAGAGTTTCAGCCGAAGATTCTAAAACTTAAATGTGTATAAGAATCACCAGAGAAGCATGTTAGAAATGATACCTACTCCTGGACCTCACTCCCAGAGATTCTGACTTGGTAGGGATGGGACCCAGGAACCTGTGTTTTCTTTGTTTTTTTTTTTGAATTGGGGTCTCAGTTACCCAGGCTGGAGTACAGTGGCACACTTATGGCCACCACAGCCTCGACCTGCTGGGCTCTGTTGATCCTTCCACGTAGCTTGAACTACAGGCATGATCCATCACTCCTGGCTAATTTTTCTCGATTTATTGTAGAGATGAGGTATCACCAAGTAAAATACTAGATTAACCTGGGGTAGTCTTCAGACATACTTCTGTAAACTAAAAATAAAATCCTAAGTCCCACCCCCAACCATCTGAGTAGACCCCTTTTGGCCAAGAAGATCCTAGAAAAACCTGAAAAACTTGTGTTCCTGGCCATGACAGGACAAAAGGTTAGACATGCCTCATGATATCCTCCCTTTTGGAGTGTGTTTGTTTGTTTTAGAGGTTGTATCTCACTATGTTGCCCAGGCTGGTATGGAACTTCTGACTTCAAGTGATCCTCCCACATCGGCCCTGCAAAGTACTGGGATTACAGGTGTAAGCCACTGCCACTGGCCCTTTTTGGAGTTTAGACACAACAACTAAACAGCACTAATGTTAAAATATAGAGCATAAGACTCTCTTGTGACAATAAGACACTAAATTATAAACAGAACCAAAAGCCATGCCAGAGACGGGTTAAGCCATACACCCCTACAGGTCACTGTGGCCCAATGTCTCCCTTCCTCCCAACCCCCACTAGGGACAGGATCTCTCTATGTTGCCCAGACTGGTATAGAACCCCTGACTTCAAGGGTTCCTTCCACCTCAGCCTCTTAAAGCACTGGAATTACAGGCATGAGCCACTGCACCTTGTGACTGTGCCCAGACTTCCTAACTTAAACATTCCTTTTTGGTGATGCCAGATTTGTAGACAAAGTTTTATTCCTTTAACCAATTGCAAATTAAAGAATATCTGGCAGCTGGGCTCTGTGGCTCAGCCTGTAATCCTGCACTTTGGGAAGCTGAGGTGAATGGATTGCCTGAGCCCACCGGTTCGAGACCCACCTGGGCAACTTGGTGAGACCTCATCTCTACAATAAATCAAAAAATTAGCTGGGCATGGTAGTGCACGCCTGCAGTTCTAGCTACTTGGAAGGTTGAGACGGAAGGATCGCCGGAGCCCAGCAGGTCGAGGCTGCAGTGGCCAGGAGCGGGCTACTACACTCCAGTCTGGGCGACGGAGTGAGACTTCAACACACACACACACAAAAAAGAATCTCTGAATTCACCTATGACCCTTAAGCCCCTGCTTCAAGATATCCCACCTTTTGGGGTCAAATCAATAGATAACCCCCATGTATGGATTTATGACTTGCCTGTAACTTCTGTCTCTCCAAAATTTATAAAATAAAACTGTAATCCAACTGCCTGGGGCACATTTTTTAGGACCACTTGAGACTGTGTTTTCCCTAGGCCATGGTCATTCATATTGGCTCAGAATAAACCTCTTTAAAATGTTTTGTTTAAAAAAATATGGTCCATATACATGACGGAATATTATGCAGCCATAAAGAGGAACAAAATCATGAACTTCACAGCAACCTGGATGGACTTAGAGTCTATAATACTGAGTGATGTATCACAGAAACAAAGAACTGAGTAGCACGTGTTCTCACTCATAAGAGGACCTTGAACAATTATTGTAATACTATAAGAAAAGGATTAGCAGTAGCAGGAAACCGCGGGGGAGGGGAGTAGGCAGAATTGGGAATCATGGGAATCTGTGGTGGGGGGAGGTCACACCTCATCAACAAGAGTACCTGCATAATGAACATTTGTATACCTAACCCTGAATTGTACCCTACATCTTTAAAATTAAAAATAATGGCCGGGCTCGGTGGCTCAGCCTGCAATCCTGCGCTTTGGGAGGCCGAGGTGAGTGGATTGCCTAAACCCGCGGGTTTGAGACCCGCCTGGGCAACTTGGCAAGACCTTGTATCTACAATAAATCAAAAATTTAGCCAGGTGGTGGTGGTGCATGCCTGTAGTTCTAGCAACTTGGAAGACTGAGACAGAAGGATCACTTGAGCCCAGCAGGTTGAGGCTGTGGTGGTCATGAGCATGCCACTGCATTCCAGCCTGGGCGACACAGTGAGACTCCAGCTCAAAAAAAAATATATATTTTACATAATTTGGTTTTTCCATTAGCACTTCGAAAGTTGCCATACCATTTTCAAGTATGTGCTATCAGAGTATTATCTTTTTTTTTCCCCTCTTTTCATTGAGTCAAGAATCTCACTCTGTTGCCTAGGTTGGAGTGCAGTGGCACACTCACGGCCACCACAGCCTAGACCTACTAGGCTCAGGTGATCCTTCCACCTCAGCCTTCCAAGTAGCTGGAACCACAGGCATGTACCACCATGCTCGGTTAATTTTTTTGACTTATTGTAGAGATGAGCTCTTGCCATTTTGCTTAGGCAGACTGGTCTCAAACCGCTGAGCTCAGGCAATCCTCTCGCCTCCGCCTCCCAAAGTGCTGGAATTACAGGCTTGAGCCATTGTGCCCAGCTGGAGTATTATCGTTTATAAGTAAAAAGGGTGTATGCCAGCATCTTGTTTGGACAGGCCCACCACCATTTAACAAGAGAGTAAAGGAAGAAGAAGCAAAGTTAAAGGCAGGCAGAAAGCAGTCACAGATCAAAGAGAAAAGAAAAATTGTGGGGAACAGGAGAGGCAGAGAATATAGAAGAAGAAAAAGGGAGCGGGACAGAAGAGAGAGAGGAGCGGGAAGATAAACCAAAGCCCAACTTTCCCCCAGGTCTTCTAGGACCTCCTCCCCCTCACTCACAGACATCACTTCCCTAGTGAAAGCTGAAGGTTTCATTTGCAGAAGCAGTATAGAGGAAAGAAAAAGGGAGGGGAGAAGAAATAAGGTGTGGAACTGGAAATAAGAGAGATTGCAGTTCGCTTTTTCACGACTCTTGTCTGATGGGTGTGCAAAGGAATTCCAGCCCCATTCCCACTCTTCCCTAACTGTGGCAGGGAAGTATGGAAATGAGATTGCCTTTGGAAGTAAACAACAGCAAAATATCCACTGAGGAGCAGAACAGAGATAAGCAAAGCCACATAAAGAGACAGAAAGTCTCCGGGGCCAAGACCCAGCTTTAACTTGATGGCCACTATTAACATATCTAAAGAATGGAAAAATCCACCCAAAGAGGGTTTGTATCTCTTAGAACAGCTTAGAACAGAGGTTTATGAGAATTGTCTCTCTCCCTACTGGTAGCTCTTTTGCCCAGGGCCACATGGTCCCCACATCTTTGCTGCTTTTCTTGCTCCAAAGACAAGCCAGATCCTCATT
The DNA here is from genome assembly GCF_000164805.1 of Carlito syrichta. Taxonomy (NCBI): domain Eukaryota; kingdom Metazoa; phylum Chordata; class Mammalia; order Primates; family Tarsiidae; genus Carlito; species Carlito syrichta. Next base: position 1,111,642 of record NW_007259294.1, read on the forward strand.
TCTTTCCCCAGCAATGCCACAGAAACTGGAGTGTTCATTTGTAGATGGTGCTCCTCTATCAAGGTGTGAAAATAGTTCTCATTCATTAAAAGTAGCTTAGGTAGCCAGGCTCAGTGGCTCAGCCTTGTAATCCCGCACTTGGGAGGCTCAGGTGAGTGGATTGCCTGAGCCCACGGGTTCGAGACCCACCTGGGCAACTTGGCAAGACCTCATGTCTACAATAAATAAAAAAATCAGCCAGGCATAATAGTGCATGCCTGTAATTCCGGCTACTTGGAAGGCTGAGGTGGAAGGATCGCCGGAGCCCAGCAGGTCGAGGTTGCGGTGGCCGGGAGCGGCCACTGCACTCAGTCTGGGCGA